>NC_091057.1:88816495-89117799 GCF_000393655.2 Nicotiana sylvestris | reverse complement strand
CCTATAATTCCCAAGCATCTCATTTTTAGTCACTACAAATTCGCCAAAATTATCCAAGACCACGACCCAATTTTGACCGCAAACACCCAGATAATACACCGCTATTGCTGAACCCATTGACTAGTTGTATAAAAGGTTGAAATCCGTTGGTTATGTCACCCCTATTCCCATTGTGGCATTAGAGAATTCATCGCTATGGGTCAACCAAACAAAACCTGTGCATATCATTCTGGTACGAAAGGGCACACCATTGACGAGTATCGAACATTGAAAGACAAAATCCAGACACTGATTGACAACAAGTTTATAAAGGTGAAAGAAGCTACACCCAATGTCTGCAACAACCCTCTCCCGGATCATAGGGGTAGCGAGATACATGTGATAGAGATGGATGAATAATGGGATCCTGAGGGGTCAATCAAGCTCATTCGAGAAGGCGATGATTTTAAACCTACAGTCACACTTACTCCTATTGTAGTGCAGACTCAGTCACCGATTGAATTTGAGGTAACTGCATTAGTTTTATTTGAGGTAGAGGTAGCTCCACCTGCGGCCACCACTGTTCCATTTGAAGTGGAAATGTCCACACCTTTCATGGTAACAGTATCAATCACACCTCCTTTCGACTCAAAAGAAATACCCTGGGATTATATTGTCGAAGCTAGGCAAAAAAGGAAAGGCAAATATGGAGGAATCTGATGATGTTAAAAACTAGGACCGGGAGAATCTATGCACCTAAAAACTTGGGATGACCAAGTAAGGATGCCACTACCAAGCATCCCGTTATTGAAACGGGACCAGATGAACTTTGTAGGAAAGTACAAGCAAGGGAATATTCCATCATTGATCATTTGAACAAAACCCTAGCTCAGATATACATCTTATTACTGTTGCAAAATTCAAAGGCGCACAAGAATGCTTTGATGAAGGTGTTGAGTGAAGCTTATGTACCCAACAATATCACCTGTAGAGAGATGGCCAATATGGTGGGGCAACTGCTGGAAATTCATAAGATTTTCTTCCATGAAGATGAGCTACCGCTTGAGGGGTTGAATCACAATCGAGCATTGCATGTCACAGAGCAATTTGAAGACAAATTCATTGCCAGGGCCTTGATTAATGGGGGTTCAAGCATCAACATGTGTCCTTTAGATACTCTAAAAAGAATGGGCAAAGGTTTCCATGAAATACGGGCAAGAAGCATGAACGTGCAAGCCTTCGATGGGTCTTAAAGGTCCACGATTGGGGAGATTAATATTTGTCTGCAGATAGGGCCAACTTGGTTTGACGTTGAATTCCAAGTGCTCGACATATCAGACTCATACAATCTTCTGTTGGGCCAACCATGGATACATGCCGCTTGGGCTGTGGCTTCCATGCTACATCAAGCCATGAAATTCGAATGGAACCACCTGGAGGTGATCATTCACGGAGGTGGGAGTAACCCTATTTACACCAGTCAAACCCTCCCGGTTATTGGAAACATAAGAAGGTTAGGGGAAACCTATCATCATATCAAGCGTGTCAATGCCGTTGAGAAAGACAAATGGTGGAGTAGCAAAATAGAAAGTATACTGGCATGGTCTTGGTATGAACCCGGTAAAGGGCTTGGGAAGAATCTCCAGGGTATTACTAAATCGATACAGCTGAAACGTCATGGTAATACCTTCAGTCTCGGATACCAGTATATATGGAAAGAGTATAATGATTGGTCGCCTCCATAGCGTGGACCGTATTACCTTCTCAAGCAACCAGTGCCATATCTGGATCAAGCTTTTCACCAAACTGATACAATATGGGGAACTGCAGAAGAAGAAGCATTAGCTAGGCTGAGGAATTTGTTCCTGAAGGACGAAGACATGGATTTCAGTGCAATAATTGAGAAGGAGGAAGAATAAGGCCTCACTATTCAGACTGTGGAAAAGGGAGCTATTCTCAAGAAATAGACCACCACACCATCTCGGGTCCGCCGAGTCTCTGGGTAGCTTGGCAGATTAATTTTTATAGCCATTTTAAGCATCTAAAATTTGCAGTAATTTTATTTTTAAAGACTCACTTGTTTCAAAATAAATGTTCGATTCATCGAGTCGTACTCGTTTGGATGTTTTAAGTCTTAATCAAATGCATTGCTCTTTATTATTCATTATTATCTTCTACAATTTTTCTTTCTACAATGTTATTATTACTTTTCCTGATGAACCGGTGACTGTGACATTTAGTGAGGCAATGCAACATGAGGATAGTGATTCCGATGGAGAAGATGAGATACCTGAGGAAGTTGTCAGGGAGGTTGAAAACTTTGAGAATAAGCCTAAGTCCAATCTGCACGAAACCGAAGAAGTAAATTTGGGGAATGACGAGACTGTCAAGGAGACTCGCATCAACATTCACTTATCACCGATAGAGAAAGAGGAATACATTCGTTTCTAAAAGGAGTATGAGGAAATTTTTGCATGGTCATATGATGACATGACCAGTCTGAGCATGTCCATAGTGGCTCACAAGTTGCCTACCAATCCCATGTATCTGCCAATGGAGCAGAAACTCAGAAAGTTCAAACCAAATATGAGCCTGAAAATCTAGGAGGAAGTTACTAAGCAGATTAGAGCCAAAGTTCTCAGGGTTGTTGAGTACCCAACCTAGTTAGCCAACATTGTGCCAGTTCTGAAAAAAATTTGGAAAGTCAGAGTATGTGTTGACTATCGAAATTTAAACAAAGCAAGTCCTAAGGTTGACTTTCCACTACCAAACATACACATACTGATTGACAATTGCGCCAAGCATGAACTCCAATCCTTTGTGGATTGCTTCACAGGTTATCACCAGATTTGGATGGATGAAGAAGACGCAGATAACCATGGAGAGTATACTGTTACAAAAATGATGTCATTTAGTCTAATGAATGCTAGGGATAATTACATGAGGGCCATGACAATTATCTTGCATGATATGATACAAAAAGAAATAGATGTTGATGTGGACGACATCATTATCAAATCTAAAAGGGCCACGGATCACATAACGGACTTGAGAAAGTTCTTTGACAGATTAAGGAGGTACAACTTGAAGCTGAACCCCGCAAAGTGTGCATTCGGGGTTCTCGAAGGAAAGCTACTGGGATTCATTGTCAGTCACCGAGGAATCGAGCTGGACCCGTCTAAAGTTAAGGCTATTCAGGAGTTACCGCCACCTAGGAACAAAAGGGACGTGATGAGCTTCATAGGACGTCTCAACTATATCAGTCACTTCATAGCACAGTCCACAGTCATATGTGAACCCATATTCAAGATGCTGAGGAAGGATGCCGAAACAAGCTGGACTGAGGATTGTTAGAAGGCTTTTAACAAAATCAAGGAGTACCTGTCCACACCACCAGTCCTAGTCCCGCCGGAACCTAGGTGACCTTTTCTACTCTATCTATATGTATTAGATGAAGCTTTCGGATGTGTTTTGGGATAACATGCCAAGACAGGGAGAAAATAGAAAGTCATATATTACTTGAGTAAGAAGTTCACGCCTTACAAAGCACATTACTTTCTGTTGGAACGCACTTGTTGTGCTTTGACCTGGACGGCCCAAAAGTTGAGGCATTACTTTTGTGACTATACCACATGCCTCATATCCAGGATGGACCCTCTGAAGTACATATCTCAGAAACCCATGCCAACTGGAAAGTTAGCCAAATGGAAGATACTGTTAAGTAAGTTCAATATCGTCTATGTAACTCTAAAAGCGGTCAAAGGACAAGAATTAGCATATCATCTTGATGAAAATCTGGTGGGAGGAGAATACGAACCCTTGAAAAATATATTTTTCTGATGAAGAGGTGGCATTCGTAGGAGAGGATATTACCGAGGCATTCAACGGTTGGATGATGTTCTTCGACGAAGCTGCAAATTTCAAAGGAATGGGCATCAGAGTGGTTTTGGTATCAGAATCGGGTCAATATTATCCGGTATCTGCTAAACTCAGATTTCCCCACACCAACAATATGGAAAAGTGTGAAGCCTGCATACTAGGACTCAACATGACAATCAATATGAATATTCAGGAGCTGCTAGTAATCGGTGATTCAGATTTGCTTGTACACCAGGTATAAGGAGAGTGGGCCACCAAGAATTCCAAGATATTGCCATAGCTGCACAACGTATAGGAGTTGAGAAAGATGTTCACAAAGATAGAGTTCCGACATGTGCCCTGAATTCAAAATGAGTTTGCCGATGCATTGGCCACTTTGTCATCCATGATACATCATCCAGATAAGAATTTCATTGATCCTATCCCAGAGAGAATTCATATTTAGCAGGCATATTGTGCCCATGTTGAAGAAGAAATAGATGAAAAACCTTGGTTCCATGAAATCAAGGAGTATTTGGTGAAAAGGAGAATATCCGGAACATGCAAACCACACGCAAAAAGGCACACTCTGAAGATTGTCCAATCACTTCTTCTACAACGGATGAAACTTGTACAGAAGAACTCCTGATTTGGGATTGCTAAGATGTGTCGACACAAAAGAAGCTTCTAACCTACGTGAGGATATATATGCTGGGACCTGTGGCCCGCATATGAATGGTTTTGTCTTGGCCAAGAAGATACTCAGGGCCAGTTACTTTTGGATGACCATGGAGATGGATTGCGTCCAGTATGTCCGCAAATGCTACCAATGCCAATTGCATGCCGATATAATAAAAGTTCTGCCAAATGTGCTTAATGCAACAAGCTCACCTTGGCCTTTTGTCGCCTGGGGAATGGATGTCATCAGGCCTATCGATCACATTGCTTCCAATGGGCACAGGTTTGTTCTAGTAGCTATTAATTACTTCACAAAATGGGTATAGGCTACATTTTACAAAGCTGTAACCAAGAGAGTCGTCACAGAGTTTGTCAAAGATCGTATTGTTTGCCGATTCGAAGTTCCCGAGTCTATTGTAACTGATAATGTCGCCAATCTCAACAATTATCTGATGAAAGCCATGTGTGAGACTTTCAAAATCAAGAATAAGAATTCCACAGCCTACAGACCTCAAATGAATGGAGCCATAGAAGCTGCCAACAAAAACATCAAGAAGATACTAAGGAAGATGGTAGAAAACCACAAACAATGGCACGAGAAGCTACCATTTGATTTATTGGGATACTGCACTATAGTTCGCACATCAATCGGGGCAACTCCTTACATGCTGGCTTATGGTACTGAAGCTAGCATCCAAGCCGAGGTATAGATTCTTTCTTTAAGGATCATACAGGAAGCCAAACCCAAAGATGCAGAATAGATAAGGAACTGCTATGAACAATTGGCCCTTATAGATGGGAAAAAAATGAATGCAGTATGTCACGGTCAGCTTTATTAGAACAAAATGTCCAGAGCTTTCAACAAAAGGGTCAAACCAAGACAATTTGCACCAGGATAACTGGTGCTGAAGAAGATCTTCCCACATCAAGATAAAGCCAAAGGGAAATTCTCTCCCAACTGGCAAGGTCCTTACATGGTTCACAGGGTACTAACAAGAGGAGCACTCATACTTGCAGAAATAGATGGAGAAATTTGGCTAAAACCAATCAATTCGGACGCAGCCAAGAGATAGTATGCTTAGACTGTTTACATTTCCTCGTTTGATGTAATTGAACTATGCTTGACCTGATTCCCATTTAAGAGGGGATACGTAGGCACGCTATGGGTTCGGTCATATCATAATAATATTTCCATTTCCCCCAAGATTAGAAATGTGGGAAGATTTTTTATGAGGACCCTCAAAATTCTAAAGCAAGTCCAGCCGATGCCAACATATGCCAGACAGTCAGAAATCAGTTAAGAAACTTGGGCAGAATTTTGAGAAGGATTCTCAAAATTCTAAAGAACGTTCAACAAAACTCGTTACTCGCAAACGGTGGAAGAATCATCTACCAAACTGTGGCAGAATTTTGAGGAGGGACCTCAAAATTCTAACACGAGAAGCTGTGATGTCTTTGAAATATGTTACAGTCACTAGTTCATCTGAAATTACTTGATATTTCAATATATTTCTAAACAACTCTATTTTATCAATAATTGCATATTTTCGAAAACTCGGTTGCCATAATAGTCAGGTGTTACCCTAGGGACACTCAAACTAGGCCTCTAAAACGGAGCATAGCAAGGACAGCAGACAAAGACGCGAACCAACCTCTCCCATACAAAACTTACAATTTTTCATCGAGCATAGGTACATCTGACGTAATGGTATCATCCGTAACTATATACACGTAACAAGATCACTATCAATCGGGCCGCTAGACACCGAACGTATCCCTAGCTAAGAAATAACCTACCCTTATTTGCCATTTGTTCTTTGCATGGGACTAAGCCCTGTCCTGCGTCCTGCATGAGGCTAATCTCTGCCTCCAAATCTACATGAGGCTAATCCCTGTCTCCATATTTGCATGAGGCTAATCCATGTCTCTATATTTGCATGAGGCTAATCCCTGCCTCCATATTTACATGAGGATAATCCCTACCTCCATATTTGCATGAGGATAATCCTTGTCTCCATATCTCCAAGAGGCTAATCCTTGCCTCCATATCTACATGAGGCTAATCCCTGCCTCCATACTTGCACGAGGCTAATTCTTGCCTCTATACTTGCATGAGGCTAATCCTTGCCTCCATACTTGCATGAGGTTAATCCCTGCCTCCATATTTGCATGAGGCTAATCCCTGCCTCCATATTTGCATGAGGCTAATCCCTGCCTCCATCCTGCATGAGGCTAATCCCTGCCTCCATATTTGCATGAGGCTAATCCCTGCCTCCATATTTGCATGAGGCTAATCCCTGCCTCCATACTTGCATGAGGCTAATCCCTGCCTCCATATTTGTATGAGACTAATCCATGCCTCCATTCTTGCATGAGGCTAATTCCTGCCTACATACTTGCATGAGGCTAATCCCTACCTCCATATCGGCACGAGGCTAATTCCTGCCTCTACATTTGCATGGGACTAAGCATTGTCCCTCCTTGCATAAATATTGCTCTATTCCGATGTTATCTATTTGCTTTTCAATCGGGCTAAGCTCTACCCTTCATTTCACAAGTCTAAGACTTGTCTTGTTGACATCATATTATTTCATCTCGTGGGCTGAAATATCGCCAATCTATCCAAAGGTGTCATAGTCTAAAGGCATCATTCTCGTAGCCGAGAGACACCATTCCATGGCCTGAGGATCTCTCAAATTTGCATATCATTATTCAAAGGCGTCATAGTTCGGAGGCACCATCTTCATGTCCCGAGAACATCATCTCATGGCCTTAGAATCCCTCGCTGAATAATTCATGTACGAGGACATCGTAGTCTAAGGACGTCATCCTCAACCGTCCGACGACAATTTTCATCGTCCGAAGGGAATCTGTATCATGTTTAACTTTTTGCACAAATACATGTTTGTAGCATATCTTTATCTGTAGGTGACCAGTAAGCAACCGCTATCCCAACAGGAGCAACCTCGCTTCAGTTCCTTCAACTATTTCAAACCTGACCGTTCACCATAACCACCCATCCCGAAATCTCGTGTCCGTTCTTGTAATGAATTCATCGGTACATTTCGCGGATGGATCTGAAACTACACATGGCCTGATTTCTATAAAACTAGGGATATGTAGGCAGCTTAAAGACCACAGTCCGGCCTCTATCTTTCAAAACATCCCATCTGGTCAAAATTGGCCATTATTTCCTTACCCGAAAACTCTTTCATCCTTCCTAGGTAAAGAGGGGCAGCTCTTGATACTCAATTTTTCACATAATATTTTTCAAAACTATGCCTGGGCATCAATTAGTATTTTTCATACAATTTCTGTATTTTTAAAATATTTTAATTAATTTCTCCTTGCATCTTATTTATAAAACAATCATTGATTGTATCACAAATATTTTTGTGGCTTAATTTCATCATTTGCATTTTTACTAAGTTTTAATTATTACAGAAATAGCCACATTTGTATTTTTAGGATGCAATTGCAATTACTTTGCAATTATAGTCTATGCATACATTATTACATTATTTAACTAGAAAATAGCCTTTTATATTTTTAAAATATTAAGTAATTATCTTAAAACATTTCCAGGCATGGAAATTATTTTTATAATTTATTAACTATTTTTAAAAATTATTTTAGCGATTAAATATGTATTTAACATATAGCCATTTCTAATTTGGACCTAGCCTAATTAAATGCCCAAATTCAACCACACACCAACTCAAATTTACCCAGGCCCAAATCCCATCTAGCCTGACCCAATTTAAGTCTACCCAACCCAAAACCCCATCAAATCATGGTTGTTAATACTTTAGATCAACGGTCCACATTAAAACCTTCCTTTTTTAGTCCCAATGACACCCAAACCCTAGTCATTTGCTTACACCTGCCGCCCCTAAACCTTCTCCTCTCTAATTCTCTCTAAGACCAAACTTAACCCTATCCACCACCACCCAAAACCAGCCCTAATCCCTTTGATTCCTACTCGATCTATGGCTTCTCATGGTTGTACGAGGCCTCTACTTGTCTCATATTTCCCTTGGTTGCTCGATTGTATGGTTTTGTGGAAGGACCTCGAAGAGACCTCGTCCAGATCTCATTTAAAACTCTTCAAATGTCTTTCTATGGTTTGTGAGTGATTTTTATCAAAGTTTCACGGCTCATATCTTTGATTCAAAGGCCAGATTCTCTTTACCCTTTCTATTTTCTTCAAAACATAGCATTTGGACTTGAATCGGTCCATATCCTTGTAGATCTTGAACGATTTGAGTTCGCCATTGCTTTTTTCCTTAAGACTCCTTTATTTCTTTACAGATTAATCGATTTTTGAACATTTTTGTTATATTAGTGTTTGTTTTTCTTGATGTTTGCTAGTCGAACCTCTAGGTATCTGAAGTATTTTCAAACTTCCATGGCTATTCTATTAGGTTTTTACTTCTCTACTACTAACCAGTTTTTAAACACTACGCTACTTCAGGTTTCGATTTCTATGATTTTTGTTGTTTGAATCTCTGTGTGTTGACGTGCTTTCAAGTTTTCCATGGTTATTTTCCTTCTTTAAGTGTTTTCATATTAAGGTTTTTTGAATTAATTTCCGTTTAATTTCTCTATGTTCCTAAAAGTTTTACTTAACCTATTTTGTTTATGGGAATTGATATGTTCTTTCCAGTTGTTGAGTGATTTGTTTTATTAAAAAACTCGTGTGCATTATTCTTGATTATTTCCGTGATTATGACCTTAATTAGTCATTCCTGCCTTATTTGATTTGTTGTATATTTACTGACTCTTTACATGATTCTTTCCTTAATTAAGCCCTTGACTATTTTATTCTAAAGTTCTTTATTTGGTTTGATTTGAACTCCTTTCCTTAATAAGGCCTCCGATTATTCACTTCTTTACTCAATCTTATTTGAACCTATTGCCTTAACTAGTTTCTGTCAGTACTGTTGGCTAATTGCACTTAATTAAGGGAAAGACTATGGTGAACCTCTTTGTGTGATTGATTTTGAGATCCCTTAATTGCTGATTATTGATTACTTTACCTTATTTGCTCTACTCTTGAACTACTATATAAACTCTCTTATTTAACTTCTTACACAAGAACATTGGTTCAAAAAAAAAATTCTCTCACACTCTTAAAAGCTCTCTCTATTCTTCTCTGTTACTTGCAATCCTCGCTGACCTAGCCAGTTGCAAGCCAAGGCTAGCTATTTGCACCATATCTTCTCTATACTCTGTATTCTCTCTCCTTAACTGGTATGTCATGATTCAATTCAAATTCCAAAACTATGTGTTTCTTTATTGTATGACTTCCAATCTTGTTTATTATTTTTTGTCATGTAGCTCAATATGTAACCAGCATGCTTAGATCACACTGCCTGACTACTGTCTCACTTAGCATGTTGGAGTTTATTCTGTTATAATCTATGACTAGTTTATTTACCCACAATGATCTGCTTACTGTTTTGTTTAGCATGCCCAATCTTGTCTTGTGATAATTGCATGCATCTTGTTTGCTCATTAGCATGTCCAAACTATATTGCTTGATTACTGTCTCACTCAGCATGTCTAAAATCTGCTTGTTCTATATGAGATTAGTATCTCTAAACTATGAATGTAGTGCTTGCTTAGTTTGTTCATTTAAGTCTTGCCTACTCTGCTTTACTAATGAAATCCTGCTAAGTCATCTAGCCCTTCAAGGCAACTCTAGTTGTGTGTTTGGTCATGTCTAAGGTCTATGTGTTCTCAACATGTCTTTGCTATAATCTTTGTAACTAACTTATCAATTCTACAAATTCTTGAGAAGTTTGTGCATCTGTTTGCTTATACACTAGGGTGTATTCTATGTGTCCCCAACCCCTCTCTCCATATGTGGAATCTGTTTGCCCCTACGTGTTTTTCTTAAGCTGTTGTTCTGTGACTTGGGTTCTGATGTCAAAAAAGGTTTTTCATGCTTTTCTCAAACTTTTTAGCCTTGGGTTTCAGAAAATCTTTTCACCTCTAAGAATCCTCTCTATACCGTTTATCAAAACCCTTTCAAATCATGTCAATCACCCTCACTCATTCTTAGGTTATTAAGTTCTGCCCCTCTGATATGTGTACTGCTTAGAGGTCCCTGAGATCTCTCTTAACTCTGGCATATCAGGGCTGGCACTTCCACACTGCACATGAATCAGTTCTTATTTGAGAAAGGTTTGGGTGTGAGCGCTGCCCGAGATCCTTGAGGTCCTTAGGGAACTCTGACACACCTGGACATGAAATTGGCTATGAAACCTTTGAGCATTTGAGATCACTGAAGGTCTGGTACATAAGGATTTGCTTTCGGCCTACTTCAGGCTCCATATAACTTAATTTATATTTTATGTAATTTTTATTCGATCATTGGTCTGTAATAATTAATTGTAAACAAATATTGAGGTGACTAGTGAAAAGGGAGGGTAGTTATATAGTACTGTGGGTAAAACTGGGTAGATAACATACCTATAGGGTTCACTTTGGTTCAAATGTGTTTTATTAAATAACATGCCTATAGGGTTTGCTTTGGTTGAAATGTATTTTCTAGATAACCTGCCTATAGGGTGTGGTTTGGTTAAAATGAGATATGCCTACTTTACTTTACATGATTAGACGTCATGCCTATAGGGAATAAAATAACTAAGGTCCAGTCTTCGTTACAACATATATTCAAGTCTGTCTCTTCAGAAATCATGCATGTAGGTTGAATTGGTTATCACACTGGATCAATTAGTATACGTGCCTAATAAATAACAATTTTACTTATTAGATATAGAATTAATGTCCATAGTTTATTACCATGTGCATTATGTGCTAAAACTGGAACATCATATAGTGTTTTGGTAAATGTCACTAGAAAGAATGCATATAGGATAAAGAATTTCAAAATGTTTCCCAGAATTGTTACTGCATATATGCACTTAGGCAAGTCTTAGGGCATTAAATAATTGTGAAACCAGTTCTGTTTATATGTGAAATTTTCTAGGTTTTAAAAGCTGTAAAAACCAGTAGGCAAACTAGTTAGGATCCTGCCACTTCCATTAAAAAACAAACGCTGCATGTTCTGTTTTGTGATGTTCGTCTCGATATCATGTTCTTAAGGTTTCTGAACTTCTTCAAAAATATGTGTTTTAGATGTGTTGTTTGCTTGCCTATATACTTGCGGAGGTAAATTATGATCCCTCTAATTATTTGTCCCTACTTGCTTGTCCTACATGTTATTTGCTTGTCGCATAGATTTTACCTTTTAAAAACCTTAGGTTGTCTAGAACTGTCAAGAATTATAGGTCCTAAAATCCTCCAGGACCATAAGGAAGGGACGGGTAGCAGCACGCTTAAAGGTTGTTAATTAAAACTCGCTCATATAACCACTAACGGGAGGGTAATGGTTAGCGAAAGGATATGATGACCTGCGCGTTAATGACATGTGTAGCCCCTCTCATTGAGGAGTGATTACCAGACATTACATGGGTATGATCCTGTAGGCTAATCAATTTAGGACTTCCCTTTTCATAATTCCTATATGTGTTTAAATTGTCGAAACTTCCTTTTCTTTACATATACATGCGTAAGCTGTCCAGACCTCATTAACTTCATTATCTGAACTTCCTTGATTATATGTGCATTTAGATAGGGAAAGCTACTTTATTTGCAAATACTTTATTACTTGTTACTTGACTAATTCATAGAGTTTAAGTTCGGTCGGGACCCACCATTGTGGACCGCGAGGGGTGTCTAACACCTTCTCCTCAAGGTTATTTCGAGCCCTTACCCTAATCTCTGGTGATGCAAACTAGTTACATGAGTTATTCTCTCTAGGTGACCTAACGCAACATAATCCGTTAGGTGGAGACTCTTCAAAACACCCAATTCCCAAAAGGAAATGAGTTGTTCCCCAATGAATGTCGAAACCCGAACTTCCTCACGAAGGGGAAAAAAGGGGGCACGGCAGTCTCAGTCTCTATTATTGTTATTTGGTAGATCATATGGTTGTTTCGGGCTAGTTTCTTGGTATTGTGAGCCCGTGTGTGTGAGACTAGAGATTTATAATTGAGTGAGGCCGAGAGCCTGATTATGAGTAATAGTATGGATCGGGCTGCGCACCACAGTGGAGTATTGATTATGCCTTCATTGGCTTGTGATAGCGCTTGGGCTGAAAGGAGCACATCTGGAGTCTACACACACCAGTGAGCGCAATTAATATTGTTGAGGGATGGGTCTTCCCTAGACAAGGATCTTGTCCTAGGTATTTATACCTGGAGATGTATCTTCTCCATAGGGCTGGAATGGCCTTCCTCGGTACTGAAAGACTGCGTTCAGTGATGTGTATATATTCCGGGATGGATCTTCCCTGGGCCGGATGGCCATATACAGTACCGAGTGGTTGATAACTTGAGAGTGGAGGTACATGGTACACTTTTCATGCTTTCTCTACATTAGTACATAGAGGTTTGCTGAGATTTATACTCCACATTATTCAAAGTGTATTTATTTACTATTGAGGTGAATACTTGAACTACAAGCATGCCTATTTTACTGTACAATTTAATTGTATTACCTGTTGAGGTTTGGTTCGTCACTACCTCTCAGTCCATAGTTTGGACTTGTTACTTACTGAGTTGGTGTACTTACGTTACCCCATGCACCTTGTGTGTAGATTCAGGTATCTCAGGGCATGATAGCGGTCGTTGACTATTTCGGTCGCGAACTTTACGGAGATAACGAGGTAGCTTCTTAGCGATCGCAGTTCCGCTTTTCTCCTTCTCTATCTTAAAATTAGTACATTGTTGCTATTTCCAAATTATTTTGGTCTTTTCGTGTTTAGGAAATATTGTAGCGTTGCTCATGACTTAGTGACACCCGAGGTTGGGCTTTTACTTTCCGCTTTTATTTCAATTTTGACTTTATATCTTTTATTGGATTTCAGTTGACAAATGGTTTAAACTTAAGTTGTAATTGAAATGTGGATCATTTTGGAAATGTATCGGCTGGCCTAGTTTCTTAAAGATGCCATCATGACCGGATCGGTTTTGGGGTCCTGACAAGTTGGTATCAGAGCCTAGGTTACATAGGTCTTGCGGGTTATGAGCAGGTTTAGTAGAGTCATGCGGATCAGTACAGAGACATCTGTACTTATCTTCGAAAGGCTGCAGAACCTTTAGAAAAACTTTACATTCTTGAATTCTTGTCGTGCGAATCTATTGATTCTGGTTACTAAAGTTCTATTATTTTATTCTATCACAGATTGTGAGGACACGTGCTACCGGTCAGGGCGAATGACCACCAACACCACCAGTTGGGGCCACTAGAGGCCGAGGCTGAGGTCGAGGCCATGGTAGGGGTAGAGGTGTAACCCACGCAGAATCTAGGGCAACACATGTAGACCTACCAGCCACCTCAGTTCATGATCAGTTTCTAGTGGGGGATGCTACAGCAGGACCGGCTCAGGCACCGATTGTGCCTATTATTATTCTGGGTCTTCAGGAGACCTTGGCTCAGGTCTTGACTGTGTGCGCTATTCTTGCTCAGGCAATCATAGTTTCTACTATAGTAGCTACTTCTCAGATCAAGGGAGCCACTCAAACTCCTACCGTTCGTACACTCGAGCGGGTTGCTTAGGGACATCAGACACCGGAAGCACCACCAGCCCAGCTGGTTGCACCTGCTCAGGATTTTGTGGTAACAATTATGCCTGATGACAAGAAGCATCGATTGGAGAGGTTTGGTTGACTTCAGCCTCTGACTTTTAGTGGCACAGAAGGCGAGGATGCCCAGGGTTTCTTGGACAAGTGTTAGAGGATGCTACGTACAGTGGGTATTCTAGAGACTAGTGGGGTCTCATTTACTACTTTTCAGTTTTTTGAGCTGCCTTCACTTGGTGGGAGGCGTATAAGAGACATAGGCCTGTTGGCGCAATGCCCCTTACCTAGAATCAATTCTCCATTCTCTTCCTGTAGAGGTATGTACCGCATTCTCGTAGGGAGGAGCTACGCAGGCAGTTCGAGCAGTCGTGTCAGTAGGATATGACCGTGATGCAATATGAGATGAGATTCTCTGAGTTGGCCCGTCATGTTATCTAGCTAGTTCCCACGGATAGGTAGAGGATCAGGAGGTTCGTTGATGTCCTCACTTATCCGCTATGGATTTTTCTAACCATAGAGAGGGTATCTGGTGCTTCTTTTAAGGAGGTGGTTAACATTTCTAGAAAGATAGAGTCAGTTCGCTGCCAGGAGCGAGTTAAGAGGGAGGTCAAGAGGCCTCAGGGATCTGGTAGTTTTGGTGGCGTTCCTTTTGGAGGTTAGTTTCAACACGGTAGAGGCCGTCCATTCAGACATGCTCAGCCAACTCATTCGGGTCACCATAGTGTGTCATCGGTCCATGGTTCTCATACTTCACATCAGGGCCACTCATCTCTCAGTGCCCTTCCAGCTTAGAGTTCGACTCATGCACCATCGGCTCAGGATTCATCTATTCCTGGTTCTTCTAGTGGATATCCTGGCGCTCGAGGCTCCCTTCAGTCCCCACCACCATTTGACAGGAGAGGTTTCTTCGAGTGTGGAGATTTGGGTCATATCAAGAGGTTTTGTCCCCGTCTTATGGGACATTCTTCCTAGTAGAGGAGTCAACCTTTGGCTTCAGCACCAGTTACTTCCCCACCTGCTCAGCCAACTCGGGGTGAATGTCAGTTAGCTAGGAGGATGGGAGGTCGATCAGGTGGTGGTCAAGCCCGTTTTTATGCACTCCCAGCTAGACCAGATGCTATCGCTTCTGATGTCGTGATTGCAGGTATTGTCTCAGTCTGTCATAGAGATGCCTCCGTATTATTTGATCCTGGTTCAACTTTTTCATACGTGTCATCATATTTTTCTCATTATTTGGATATGCCCCGTGAGTCTCTTATTTCATCTATTCGTATATCTACTCCGGTGGGTGATATTGTTATTGTGGACCACATATATCAGTCTTGTGTGGTTACTACTGGGGATTTGGAGACCCGAGTGGACCTTCTGTTGCTTTGTATGGTGGATTTTGATGTGATATTGGGTATGGATTAGTTATCTTCGTGTCGCGCTATTTTGGACTGTCATGCTAAGACAATGACATTGGCTATGCCGGGTGTGCCACAGATTGAGTGGCAAGGTTTGTTAGATTATGTTCCTAGTAGGGTGATTTCATTCTTGAAGGCCCAGCGGATGAATGGGAAGGGTTGTCTTTCTTATTTGGATTTTGTGAGGTATGTCAGTACAAAGACTCCTAGCATCGATTCTGTTCCTGTGGTGAGGGACTTTCTAGATGTGTTTCCTACAGACCTGTCGGACATGCCGCCAGACAGGTATATTGACTTCGATATTGATTTGGCGCCGGGCACTCAGCCCATTTCTATTCCATCGTATCGTATGGCACCGACAGAATTGAAGGAGTTGAAGGAACTGCTTCAGGAACACCTTGATAAGGGTTTATTCGGCCTAGCGTGTCGCTATGGGGTGCACATATTTTATTCGTGAAGAAAAAGGATGGCACTATGAGGTTGTGCATTGATTAAAGGAAGTTGAATAAAGTCACAATCAAGAACAAGTATCCTTTGCCTTGTATTTATTCGACCAGCTTTAGGGGGCGAGAGTGTTCTCCAAGATTGACCTCAAGTCAAGGTATCACCAGTTGAAGATCAGGGACTCGGACATTCATAAGACAACTCTTAGGACCCGATATGGTCATTATGAGTTCCTTGTAATGTGTTTTGGGCTGACCAATGCCCCAGAAGCGTTCATGCATTTGATGAACATCGTGTTTCAGCCCTATTTCTATTCATTGATGATATTCTAGTATACTCGCGTAGTCAGGAGGAGCACGCTGAGCATCTGAGAGTTGTATTGCAGCAGTTGAGGGAGGAGAAGCTTTATACAAAGTTTTCAAAGTGTAAGTTTTCGCTTAGTTCAGTGGCTTTAATGGGACAAGTGGTGTCTAGTGAGGGTATTTAGGTTGATTAGAAGAAGATAGAGGCGGTTTAGAGTTGGCCCAGACTGTCCTCAAACGCAGAGATTAGCATCTTTCTTGGTTTGGTGGGTTATTACTGTTCGGTTCGTTCAAGGACTCTCATCCATAACATCACTCTTGACCAAATTGATTCAAAAGGGTGCTCCTTTCATGTGGTCAGATGAGTGTCAGGCGAGCTTCTAGAAGCTCAAGATTGCCTTCATCACGGCTCCAGTGTTAGCTTTGCCATCAACTTCAGATTCATATACACTATATTGTGATGCTTCTATAGTTTGTATTGGGTGTGTGTTGATGTGGGAGGTGTTGATACCCAATTTTTTCCTATGTATTTTTATATACAAAATACTTTCAAAATAGCATGTACATACATATATAAGCATGCCCAAGAGTTTTGGTATTTTTTCCTAATTTGTAAAGATTTTTAAAATCAATTTATTGTCTATTTTAGCAGTATAAAGACCAATAATGACTTCCAAAATCATCAATTTTGGTGAATAACTTATTTTATTCTCATATTTACACCAAAATATATTTAAGATGATTTTTGTATATTTTTTACAAATCTATTTGGTATTTTAAAGCTAAATTGCATGTAATTGCAATTATAGCCTATTTCACGATTAGTAGCATTTTATAATTATAAAATACCAGTATTTTTAAATTAATATTTATATAGTATTTGTTGGCTCGGTGTTTTAAATTACTTTTAAAATTATTATTACTATTTTTATAAAATAAAAAGGGAAAATAGGCTATTTAACACTTAGCCCATTTCTATTTCAATTACAGCCCTTTCACTTTTCAATTTTGGCCCTCAATTTGACCCAATTCCGCCCCCAAATTAAACCAGCCCAATCCCCCAAATTACCCGACCCCTGACCCGATTTAAAAACCCACCCGACTCCCTTTTGATCCAGGCCGTTGATCATTTTGATCAACGACCATAAACTCCCCTTCCCTTTTTTAATTCCCAAACCACCCTTAACCTAATTCATTTCACCGAGACACCGCCTTTGAACCCTCTTCGTCTCTCAAACTCTCTCGAACCTCTCCGAAACCCTAATCGTTTCCCACCTTATCTCACCATGTTTCCACTGGAATCCATGGCGTTTCGGGCCATGGACGGTCTGTACTCATCCTTTCGTACCATCAGACCTAAGCTATTCAAGTTTTGAAGCCAGACTTCCATGACCTTTTTCGGATCCTTCTCAGATCTGTAGATCTATGGCTTCTCCGGCCATTATTCCGGCATGTTCAAGCAATATGAGTCTTATCGACTCAGGATCTGACTTTCCTCAAGACCTTTGTCATTGCTAGGATTTTCTCTGCAACTTTAAGCCGTTTGAGGTTATGTACCCACCTATTTTCTTAGATCTGTGATATGTCTGGGCTTTATTTGACATTTTAAAGGTTTTCCCCAAATTTCCTTTTTAAAATCGTTCAATTTCGAATTTAAGGTTTCTGAAAAAGTTTCTTCAAATATCTTTCTGATTCTTTCCATTCTTTCTTTATGTGTGTTTATCTATGTTAGGCTCGTATGTTTTCTTTTCTACTATGCATGACTTTGCTCTTTTGTTTCTTTTCTATTATGCGAGATTGTTCTATTTTGCTGTCACTATTATGCTCTCATATTAATCTGTGTTGTTAATCCTTATTCTTTGCTATATGTGTTTATGGTTGAGTTCTTTGATTTTGTTCACTTTACTGAGTTCTGTTTGTGTTCTTGCTAAGCATATTTCATCTACTTCTGTTTAAAGCTCGTATCATCTCTTTCTTCTGAACTTGTTTAAGCTCCAAGTTTTTTCGAGCATGTTCTCATGACTTTGAATCACTGTTCTTTCTATCGTGTGTGTTTGTCTCTCATAAGTCCTTGGAAAAGACTTTTGAGCCCCTCTCAAGTGGCCTGCCTTCTCATCTCCATTGTCTGACTCAATTTGAAACCCTAGGATTTGGGGGTTTCTTTGGCAAGTTGTATTAGGGACCCTAGGCTTTCAAACTCACTATGAGTCTGTAACTGAACTCGAATCCCTTTTGCTTGTGGATCTAATACTTTCAATGTTAGACTCTTTTTCTAAGAAACCTGACGATTCCTTTTACTTGATTTGTGTGCTTTATATATGAGAAATTCCTCTTTCAAAAGTTTTCACCAATTAAGTGATTGATTCTTAAATCCCTTTAATAAGGCTGATGAATTGTCATTGATTTTTCTTCGATTGAACCTCTTTTACCTTTCTTGACTTGGTTCATTTGAATTGAACTTGTAATTTTGGTTTCCTGGCTGTTTGATTGATTCCCTTACCATATTTGGCACAAACCGTATGCCATTGATTGTTTTCCTTAAATAGCTTCTATGTACTTACCCCTTTTGTACTACTTTGAAAAGGTTTTAATTAAAACTTCTTTCCTTAACTAATTTTTACCCGTTGAAATCAGAATCCCTTAACCAAAGGGAGGTTGATTTCAATGATATCTCCTTGCCTTTCTTACTTGCTTTCTGCGCTATAAAAGGGACTGCTTCTACACTTTTAAGACACCTTACACCTTCAATTCACATGACCTACACACTACCAGTCCTTAACTCCAATTCAACACTTGCACACTTGCAATATTGCTTTGAATTTAATACTTGGCCTTTTCTAAGGCTACTGTTTTTACTTGTTTTCCCCTGAAACTGGTATGTACTGTTTTTACTGCTCATGTTCAATGTTTTATGCTAAGTATGTTCTTTCCCTGCACCTGTTTCTATTGTGAATCCCTACCCCTATTTCCTTCTATGTGTTTGAGTTAAGGCTCATGGACTAGCAGTATTCAAACTGCTGCTCAGGTCATAACCTAATCCACAATGGATCCTAACTTTAAAGATTTGGCTAACAGGCTGGTCGGGGGTGTGCCAGCATTCCCAATTGTTGAGCATGACCACCAGCCTGCCATGGCTTTCCCCTAATTCCTCTATGCACTTACACTTATTCTTAGACTCTTAAGTTCTGCCCCCCCCCCCTCTTATGAGGGTTGGCCCTTCCACACTGCACTATGATCTCAATTCTGCAATGTGTTTGGGGTGTAAGCACTGCCTGGGGCCCTTTGAGACTCTTGGGAACTTTGACACATCCCAAACATGAGAAAGGCTTTTGGAAATCTAATCTTGGAAGTTGGTTTATCTCGTATTGTTGGAGTTTGAGTCTGAATTAGGCTATTTGGTTGTAGCTGGAATTTCGGATGTAATTTTACTTTTTTTTTTATTCAATCGGGTCTGTAATAATTTGTAATAACTATTGGGGTTGGCTAGTGAAAAGTGATGGGGGTGAATGTATGCAAAGGGTAAAAAACTTGACTATAGGATTTTTTGATTTCTGCATTCTCATCTTAGAACGCTTGCCTATAGGATTTGTTTTTTATTTCTGCATTCTCATCTTAAAACTCATGCCTATAAGATTTTCTAATTTCTGTATTCTCATATCAGAAACCATGCCTATAAGTTTTTCTGCACTTCTGAATTTTCATCTTAGAAACCATGCCTATAAGTTTTTCTGCATTTCTGCATTCTCATCTTAGATACCATGCCTATAGGACTCTACCATCTATGTAATCGTTTAAAACCAATAACTCTGAGATAACTTTCCTATATGAGTAATCAATTGAATCAGCTTCGTCTATTTCATCTATGAGTCTAAAATCAGTCTTAAGGTCGTTTAAAATCTGCAGATCTTTTGTTTATAGAACCAGTAACCCTCTCTTTAAAATCAGTACGATCTGTTAGATATCATGCCTATAGGTCTCACTTAGGAAAACCATTAGGTCATTAATTAACTGTGTCAGTTTTGATAACTATAACCAGATAAGGCTAATTCGGACTCCTAATTTGAGAAATATGTAATAAATCAGCCTGTCCTAACGCTTTAAATTTAATTCAGACCATAACCAGTATTTGAAGTCATGCTAAATAATTTGCTCCTTCAAGTGAGGAGGCCTGTTTGAGCCCTTAAACTGCTATTTGTTTCCCCCTACTTATTTATGTGTTTTTTTTATCGCATTAGAATTTTGTCCTTTTAAAACTCTAAAAAAAAACCAACCTCCCTCCCTTTAGGACTAGTAGTCCCAAATGCCTCCGGGACTGATAGGATCGGGATGGGTAATGGCATGCAGTAAGCAACGACACTATTCCGCATTTAATACCTTAACAGGGTGGGAAAGGGTAGATATGAACATGATGGCCGGTGCGCTAATACCACGTGCGACCCCTCTTTGAGGAGTGATTGTCGGGTATTGCATTGATGTGATCCATATTGTTTGTAAACCTAGGAACCCTTCCCCTTGATATCCCTTTTTTTAACTGTCCAGACTATTTGCTTAAGATTTCTGTTTTCTTTATCTTTCTTCAAACTTTTAATTCACTTGCAACATTATGTGTAAATCCCCTTATATTTGAGACCTTTATTTGCTTACTTGTTAGTTAAAGTCACAATTGTAACTTGGCCGGGAACCACACTTGTGGATCTTGGGGGGGTGCCTAACACCTTCCCCTCGAGATAATTTCTAGCCCTTCCCCGAACTCTGGTTTTCCAACTCGAACTCTTCTTTAGTGTCCTAATGCACTTTAATCATTAGGTGGCGACTCTTCAAAAAATCCAATTCCTAAGAGGGAACGAGTTGTCCTCCCAAATGTCATGAACCCGATTTTGCTTTTTAGAAAAAGGGGGCGTGACAGCATGGCGACTCTGCTGGGGAATTCTTTAGGATTTTACCATCTCATGTTACTTGTGACTTCACTGCTTCTTTATTACCTTTATTTAATGTCTTTACCTCTTTTCTGCTATGAAACTGACTTGGCTCTTTGTTTCTTTTCTTTAATGCTTTCTTTTACCGCTTTCCTTCAATACCGTTGTTATTATGAGCAATTATTGTAATCATTACTTTATCAACGTGCAAAAACGTGACAACTTGTTTCATTCTTGTAATTGCATATTCAACATCATATTCCACTCATGCCAAACAAAATACCATAGCAACGCTTATAATGAGTGGTTGCGCCCTTCCAATATTACACCCCCTATATTTGGCAAAGGCGTATTTGCGGTAAAACCAGTCGATCAACGGTGCAGTCGAAGGTTCCGTGTCTTTCCCTCTTGAGTTGTTCGCTCAAGGGTACCGGTCTAATACCCATAGAAATCTTACTCTATTCAATTGTGCATGCATCACTGTCAAACCTAGCCGAGTCAGTTATGCTGTTCGCATAATGACTTTTTAAGATAGCCTTGTCCAAAGTCCATTGGGTTCCCTTGGAACCCAAACGGACGTTACCACGTCTGTGCATTTATTTGGAGAACTAAATGCTGCTCATGCTAATTGTTGATATTTAATAGTTGAATCTGTCAGAAGTATGGCCTCACCTTTTGTTTTGCAAAAATGAATGACAAAGTTCCCAACTTTGGTATGGCCAACATACCCTTACTCTTGCTGGCCTGGTGGAGGAACCTCCCATCAAGTAACCAAATCAACGAATGGAAAGAGAGAGTCACCAGGGCTAGTGAGAAGATGAAATATCTGGAATATAGTCTGCTGGAGTTGGAAGGGAAAGTGAGGAAAAGAGTCACCGACTGTCAAAACACTAAGGAAGGCAAAGGAGGGCGCCTGGCGAAGGCATTTTTACTAGAAAATCTACGCGAGCTGGAGGATCTGATCAATGAAAACATTCAACCTTCTGGGACCAAGTAGCTAGGAATATTTTCTTTTGCTTTAAGAATGTAATAAGGCCAATGGCCATTAGTAACATTTTATTTTCTGCTATTTTTAGTGTCGTTTTGGGATTCGTCTTATTTTTATCAATAAAATGAGGCATTTAGCATTATAAGTTTTCCAAATCAACTTGTCGCTAGGCCTACCTCGAGCACAGTGAGGCTCCCAAATTAAGACACGAATTATATTCTCGCACTATGTGTTTAGCTATCGCAACCTCTTTTTCTTACAACCCGCACTAACTTTCTACCTTTTCATTTTTACTTTTGTTTTATTCCCCTCCCCAAGGGTTAGTTCGTGCACTCTCGCATCATCATTTAACTTCACAAGGCCCTTCCATACAGGCCGTAAGCCGAGGAGCACGCCTCAACACATGGTCCATCAGAACCACCAGGGCCCGGAAAGCTTCGGGGTAGCAAGGCTGAACAAAGCACCATGCATTATCTTTATTTTTCGCTAGTTGACTTTCTTTCTGCATTTTTAATATTGAAATAAGAGCTCCAATGTTCAAAACAATTATGAAATTTATCATAGCATTTCAGTTTCTTATAAATCTTGATCTTATTGCTTTTTATCGTTTACTTTATTTACACAGCATTACTATTACTTATTTTGATGAACTGACGATTGTGACATGCAACGAGGCAATGCAACAAACGGATATAGACTCAGAAGAAGATGATATACCGGAAGATGTCGTTAAAGAGGTTGAGGATTTTGAGAACAGACCTGAGTCTAACCTGGACGAAACTGAGATTGTCAACCTGGGAGATGCAGAAAATATCAAAGAAATGCGCATCAATGTTCATCTGTCACCATTAGAAAATAAAGAGTACACGGAATTTCTAAGGGAATATGAGGACATATTCGCCTGGTCTTATGATGACATGACTGGTCTCAATACATCTATTGTAGCTCACAAACTGCCAACCGATCTGACATGTCCACCAATAAAACAGAAGCTCAGGAAGTTCAAACCCGACATGAGTTTGAAAATCAAGGAAGAAGTCACCAAGCAAGTAAAAGCCAAGGTTCTCAGGGTAGCAGAGTATCCAACATGGTTAGCCAATATTGTGCTAGTGCCTAAGAAGGACGGGAAGGTTAGAGTCTATGTCGACTACCGGGATCTCAACTGGGCCAGTCCGAAAGATGACTTCCCGTTGCCAAACATACATATTCTAATTGATAATTGTGCCAAGATGAACTGCAGTCGTTCATTGATTGTTTTGCTGGGTATCATCAAATATGGATGGATGAGGAAGACGCGGAGAAAACGGCTTTCATTACACCGTGGGGGATGTATTGTTACAAGATAATGCTGTTTGGGTTAAAGGATGCTGGGGACACCTACATGAGGGTCATGACTACTATTTTCCATGACATGATACACAAAGAGATCGAGGTGTATCTAGACGATATCATCATCAAATCCAAGAGAGCCACTAACCACATGGAAGATCTGAGGAAGTTCTTCAACAGACTAAGAAGGTACGACTTGAAGCTGAATCCCGCCAAGTGTGCATTCGGGTTTCCTTCCAGAAAACTACTCGGGTTCATTGTGAATCGCCGAGGAATAGAACTGGATCCGTCAAAGGTCAAAGCCATCCAAGAATTGCCACCACCGAAGAACAAGAAAGAGGTTATGAGTTTCTTGGGAAAATTCAACTACACCAGTCGGTTCATAGCTCAATCCACTATCATTTGTGAGCCAAACTTTAAGATGTTGAAGAAGGACGCCGCTACCAAATGGACTGATGGTTGTCAAAAAGCCTTTGACAAAATCAAGGAATACTTGTCAACGCCACCAGTTTTGGTCCTGCCCGAGCCGGGTAGACCTCTATTACTCTACCTTGCAGTATTGGATGGAGCTTTCGGTTGTGTTCTGGGGCAGCATGATGAAACAGGAAGAAAGGAGCAGGCCATCTATTATCTCAGCAAGAAGTTCACCCCGTATGAGGCCCGATATTCTCTATTGGAATGCACCTGTTATGCTCTGACTTGGGTAGCTCAGAAGTTGAGGCACTATTTCTGTGCCTATACTACTTATCTCATATCAAGAATGGATCCTTTGAAGTACATCTTTCAGAAGCCCATGCCCACTGGTAAGCTAGCCAAGTGGCAAATCCTGCTGAGTGAATTTGACATTGTTTACGTGACTTAGAAGGCAATCAAAGGACAAGCACTAGCAGATCATCTTGCTGAAAATCCCGTGGAGAGAGAATACGAGCCTTTAAAGACGTATTTTCCTGATGAAGAGGTATCTTTCATAGGGGAAGATATTGCAGAATCCTATGATGGTTGGAGAATGTTTTTTGACGGAGCAGCAAATTTCAAAGGAGTTGGCATAGGAGCAGTCCTAGTATCAGAAACCGGTCAGCATTATCCGGTATCTGTCAAGCTCAGGTTCCCGTGTACCAATAATATGGCCGAGTATGAAGCCTGCATCTTAGGGATCAAGCTGGCCATTGACATGAACATTCAGGAATTACTAGTGATCGGAGATTCAGACCTGCTTATACATCAGGTCCGAGAAGAATGGGCAACCACGAACTCCAAGATACTCCCTTATCTGCATCATGTACAGGAGTTGAGGAAGAGGTTCACAAAGACAGAGTTCCAATATGTTCCCAGAGTTCAGAATGAGTTTGCCGATGCATTGGCTACCCTATCGTCCATGATATAGCACCCAGACAAGAACTTCATTGATCCTATTTCGGTAAAGATCTATGATCAGCCAGCTTACTATGCTCATGTAGAAGAAGAAGCAGACGAAAAACCTTGGTTTCATGATATCAAGGAATATTTGACGATGGGAGAATATCCAGAACTCGCAAATCCTACTCAGAAGCGCACACTTCGGAGACTATCTAACTTCTTTCATAGTGGAGGAATCCTGTATAGGAGGACCCCTGATTTGGGATTACTAAGGTGTGTCAATGCAAAGGAAGCATCCATATTATTGGAGGAAATTCATGTGGGGACCTACGAACCACATATGAACGACTTTGTCTTAGCCAAGAAAATACTCTGAGCTAGTTATTTTTGGATGACTATGGAAACGGACTGCATCCAGTATGTCCAAAAATGCCATCACTGTCAGATACATGCAGACGTGATAAAGGTGCCTCCAAACGAGCTTACTGCAACAAGCTCGCCATGGCCGTTCGCCGCTTGGGTAATGGATGTTATCGGACCTATTAAGCCTTCCGCATCAAACGAGCACATGTTCATTCTAGTGGCAATTGATTATTTCACCAAATGGGTTGAAGCAGCATCGTACAAAGTAGTGACTAAGAAAGTGGTAGCAGATTTTGTTCACGACCGTATTGTTTGTCGGTTCGGAATTCCAGAGTCAATCATCACTGATAATGGTTCCAATCTCAACGGCAACCTGATGAAATCCCTGTGTGAAACCTTCAAGATTAAACACAAGAATTCTACAGCTTACAGACCTCAGATGAACGGAGTTGTAGAAGCCGCCAATAAGAATATCAAGAAGATACTAAGGAAGATGATAGAGAAACATATGCAGTGGCATGAGAAGTTATCATTTGCTTTATTGGGATACCGCACCACAGTCCGCACATCAACTAGGGCAACTCCCTATATGTTAGTTTATGGTACAGAAGCAGTCATTCCCGCCGAGGTAGAAATTCCCTCCTTGAGAATCATACAAGAAGCAGAACTTGACGATGCAGAATGGGTAAGGAGTCGCTACGAGAAGTTAGCTCTTATAGATGGGAAAAGAATGAATGCAGTTTGCCATGGTCAACTTTATCAGAACATAATGTCCAGAGCCTTCAACAAAAGAGAAGCCGAGACAGTTTACACTGGGGCAGCTGGTGTTAAAGAAGATTTTTCCGCATCCAGATGAAGCTAAAGGGAAGTTCTCTCCCAACTGGTAGGGTCCATACATAGTTCACCGGGTTCTAACCGGAGGAGACTTCATACTTGCATAAATGGACGGTAAAGTTTGGTAGAAGCCGATCAATTCAAATGCAGTGAAGCGATACTATGTGTAACTCTTACGATTTCCTGTATAATGTATTTGAACTACGCCTGACCTAATTCCCGTTTAAGAGGGGATATGTAGACAGCCCTATGAGTTCGGTCACAATTCAATAAAAAATTTATTTTCCCCCGCTATTGGAAACTGGGGCAAAATTTTGAGGAGGACCCTCAAAATTCCGAAGTTGATTTCAGCCATTTGTCGCACGCAGCCGTCAGAAGCACCAACCCAGTAAACTGGGGAAGAATTTTAAGGAGGACCCTCAAAATTCTGGAGGGAGAGAGGTTGCAATGTCTTGAACCGCGTCGCATTCGTCGGTTCATCTAAAGAAAACTATTTTAAATTATGTATTTATGTGAAATTGTTTCTAAATCATGCATGTCTGGTATCAAAATTGCTTTGT
The DNA here is from genome assembly GCF_000393655.2 of Nicotiana sylvestris. Lineage (NCBI taxonomy): Eukaryota > Viridiplantae > Streptophyta > Magnoliopsida > Solanales > Solanaceae > Nicotiana > Nicotiana sylvestris. The sequence goes on along the minus strand of NC_091057.1, from coordinate 89,091,133 downwards.
TTAGGAACGCTACCTCAATGATACACAACGCCAAGCAGGACAAGCGAAGCTCATGAGGAAACGAACTAACCTCCCCCCCTACAAAACTCACGATTTTTCTTTGGATGCAGGCACTCAAGTCGTAAAATCAACAGATATATCTATGTACTCATACTTCCTGGGAATACAACTCTCGGAATCATCACCTATTTATAGTTGCTATCAGTACACGACATCCACAGCAGCCACAATATAGCAATCAACTATCAGCTATCATCTATCAGCTAAGAGATTTCATTACTATTCGCCTTTTATTTTCTACATTGCATAAGGATACCTTTCTGCCTTCCGAGACTAAGCTCTGTCTCCATCTGCATTTTCTACATTGCATAAGGCTACCTTTCTGCCTTCCGAGACTAAGCTCTGTCTCCATCTAAATTTTCTGCAATGCATAAGGCTACCTTTCTGCCTTCTGAGGTTAAGCTCTACCTCTATCTGCATCTTCTGCATTGCATAAGGCTACCTTTCTGCCTTCCGAGATTAAGCTCTGTCTCCATCTGCATTTTCTTCATTGCATAAGGCTACCTTTTTACCTTCCGAGGTTAAGCTCTACCTCCATCTGCATCTCCTACATTGCATAAGGCTACCTTTCTGCCTTCCGAGGTTAAGCTCTACCTCCATCTGCATCTCCTGCATTGCATAAGGCTACCTTTCTGCCTTCCGAGGTTAAGTTGTACCTCCATCTGCATGGCTGAAATACTGCCACCTTATTTCTCTTGCATGGCTAAAATATTGCCACTCTTATTTCTCTTGCCTGGCTGAAATACCGTCACCCTTTATTTACATCTTGCATCGGCTGAAAGATCGCCACCTTCTGCATTTTCATGGGCTGAAAGATCGCCAAATTGTCCAAAGGCATCATTGTTCGGAGGCACCATTTCCATAGCCCGAGAACGCCATACCATGGCCTGAGGACCCCATTTTATCTTTTGCATATCATTATTCAATGGCATCATGGTTCCGAGGCATCATCCTCATAGCCCGAGAACATTATTTCATAGCCTGCGAATCCTTTATCATACGCTTCATGGCCCAGGACATCATGGTCCAAGGACATCATCCTAACCGTCCAAAGACAGCATTCACGGTCCAATGGGAACTTGCATCACATTTAAATTTATGCGCAATATATATATGCTAGTATTGTTCATTCGCAGGTACACCGGCTAGCAATGGTCGTCTCAGCAGGAGTGATCCCGCTCCAGTTCTCGCAGCCTGTCAGACTCTGACCATCCTTTCTCAACCTGAACATCGCGTCCGCTTTCCGAAAATCCCCATCAGCATACTCCGCCTGACTCATGTAATACCAGGGATATGTAGGCATCTCAGAAACCGGAGCTCGATCAAAACTCTTCAAAATCGTTTCATTCGGTCAAAATTGGCCATCATATCTTTACCCAACAACTCTTTCATCCTTCCCGGTTAAAGAGGGGCAGTTGTTGATACCCAATTTGTACCTATGTATTTTTATATACAACATACTTTCAAAATAACATGTACATATATATATAAGCATGCCCAAGAGTTTTGGTATTTTTTCCTAATTTTTAAAATCAATTTATTGTCTATTTTAGCAGTATAAAGACCAATAATTACTTCCAAAATCATCAATTTTGGTGAATAACTTATTTTATTCTCATATTTACACCAAAATATAATTAAGGTTATTTTGGTATATTTTTACAAATCTATTTGGTATTTTAAGCTAAATTGCATGTAATTGCAATTAAAGCCCATTTCACGATTAGTAGCATTTTATAATTATAAAATTATTTCCGGAATTTTTAAATTAATATTTATATAGTATTTGTTGTCTCAGTGTTTTAATTTACTTTTAAAATTATTATTACTATTTTTATAAAATAGAAAGGGAAAATAGGCTATTTAACACTTAGCCCATTTCTATTTCAATTACAGCCCTTTCACCTTTCAATTTTGGCCCTCAATTTGACCCAATTCCTCCCCAAATTAAACCAGCCCAATCCCCCAAATTATCCGACCCCTGACCCGATTTAAAAACCCACCCGACTCCCTTTTGATCCAGGCCGTTGATCATTTTGATCAATGGCCATAAACTCCCCTTTCCTTTTTTTAATTCCCAAACCACCCTTAACCTAATTCATTTCACCGAGATGCCGCCTTTGAACCCTCTTCGTCTCTCAAACTCTCTCGAACCTCTCCGAAACCTTAATCGTTTCCCACCTTATCTCACCATGTTTCTACCGAAATCCATGGCGTTTCCGGCCATGGACGGTCTATACTCATCCTTTCTCACCATCAGACCTAAGCTATTCAAGGTTTGAAGCCTGACTTCAATGGCCTTCTTCAGATCCTTCTCAGATCTGTAGATCTATGGCTTCTCCGGCCATTATTCCGGCATGTTCTAGCAATATAAGTCCATTTGACTTAGGATCTAACTTTCCTCAAGACATTTCTCATTGCTAGGGTTTTCTCTGCAACCCTAAGCCGTCTAAGGTTCTGTACCCGCCTATTTTCTTAGAGATGTGATATGTCTGGGCTTTATTTGACATTTTAAAGGTTTTCCCCAAATTTCCTTTTTAAAATCGTACAATTTCGATTTTAAGTTTTCAGAAAAAGTTTTTTCAAATGTCTTTCTGATTCTTTTCGTTCTTTCTTTATGTGTGTTTATCTATGTTAGGCTCGTATGTTTTTTTTCTACTACGCATGAGTTTGTTCTCTTGTTTCTTTTCTATTATGCGAGACTCTTCTATTTTGCTGTCACTCTTATGCTCTCATGTTAATCCGTGTTGTTAATCCTTATTTTTTGCTATATGTGTTTATGGTTGAGTTCTTTGATTTTGTTCACTTTACTGAATTCTGTTTGTGTCCTGCTAAGCATATTTCATCTACTTTTGTTTAAATCTCGTATCATCTCTTTCTTCTAAACTTGTTTAAGGTCCAAGTTTTCTCGAGCATGTTCTCATGACTTTGAATTAGTGTTCTTTCTATCGTGTGTGTTTGTCTCTCATAAGTCTTTGGAAAAGACTTCTGAGCCCCTCTCAAGTGGCCTGCCTTCTCATCTCCATTGTCTGACTCAATTTGAAACCCTAGGATTTGGGGTTTTCTTTGGCAAGTGGTATTAGGGACCCTAGGCTTTCAGACTCACTATAAGCCTGTAACTGAACTTGAATCCCTTTTGCTTGTGGCTCTAAGACTTTCAATGTTAGAATCTTTTTCTTAGAAACCTGACGATTCGTTTTGCTTGATCTGTGTACTTTATATATGAGAAATTCCTCTTTCAAAGGTTTTCACCAATTAAGTGATTGATTCTGAAATCCCTTTAATAAGGCTGATGAATTGTCATTGATATTTCTTCGATTGAACCTCTTTTACCTTTCTTGACTTGGTTCATTCGAATTGAACTTGTACTTTTGGTTTCCTGGCTATTTGATTGATTACCTTGCCATATTTGGCACAAACTGTATGCCATTGATTGTTTTCCTTAAATAACTTCTATGTACTTACCCCTTTTGTGCTACTTTGAAAAGGTTTTATTTAAAACTTCTTTTCTTAACTAATTTTTACCCGTTGAAATCAGAATCCCTTAACCAAAGGGAGGTTGATTTCAATGGTATCTCCTTGCCTTTCTTACTTGCTTTCTGCACTATAAAAGGGACTGCCCTTCTGCACTTTTAAGACACCTTACACCTTCAATTCACACGACCTACACACTACCGGTCCTTAACTCCAATTCAACACTTGCACACTTGCAATATTGCTTTGAATTCAATACTCTTTCAACACTCTGCTTTTTCTTGAGATCTTTGGAATTGTTAGGCTTGCAACTTGGCCTTTTCTAAGGCTACTGTTTTTACTTGTTTTCCCCTGAAACCGGTATTTTCTGATTTAACATTTTTGCCTCACCCCTATGTGCATATTTATAGTCTTCTGCAATCCTGTTTACGTTACTGCTCATGTTCAATGATATATGCTAAGTATGTTCTTTCCCTGCACTTTTTTCTATTGTGAATCCCTACCCCATATTCCCTTCTATATGTTTGAGTTAAGGCTCATGGCCTAGCAATATTCAAATTGCTGCTCAGGTCATAACCTGATCCACAATGGATCCTAACTCTTAAGATTTGGCTAACAGGCTGGTTAGGGGTGTGCCAGCATTCCCAATTGCTGAGCATGACCACCAGCTTGCCATGGCTTTCCCCTAATTCCTCTATGCACTTACACTTATTCTTAGACAATTAAGTTCTGCCCCCCCCCCCCTTTTATGAGCCTTGCTTTGGGACCTTGAGTTCCCTATGAACTTGGACATCTGAGGGTTGTCCGTTCCACACTGCACTATGATCTCAATTCTACAATGTGTTTGGGGTATATACACTGCCCGAGGCCCTTCGAGACTCTTGGGAACTTTGACACATCCCAAACATGAGAAAGGCTTTTGGAAATCTGATCCTGGAAGTTGGTTTATCTCGTATTGTTGGACTTTCAGCTTGAATTAGGCTGTTTGGTTGTCGCTGGAATTTCGGATGTAATTTTACTCTTTTCTGATTCAATCGGTCTATAATAATTTGTAATAACTATTGGGGTTGGCTAGTGAAAAGGGATGGGGTGAATGTACGCAAAGAGTAGAAAACTTGCCTATAGGATTTTTTGATTTCTGCATTCTCATCTTAGAACGCTTGCCTATAGGATTTTTTTTTATTTCTGCATTCTCATCTTAAAACTCATGCCTATAAGATTTTTTGATTTCTGCATTCTCATCTTAGAAACCATGCCTATAAGTTTTTCTGCACTTCTGCATTCTCATCTTAGAAACCATGCCTATAAGTTTTTCTGCACTTCTGCATTCTCATCTTAGATACCATGCCTATAGGTCTCTTGCATCTATGTAATCATTTAAAACCAATAACGCTTAGATATATTGCCTATAGGAGTAATAATCAGCTTCATCTATTTTGTCTATGAGTCTAAAATCAGTCATAAAGTCGTTTAAAATTTGCAGATCTTTTGTTTATAGAACCAGTAACCCTCTCTTTAAATCAGTACGCTCCGTTAGATATCATGCATAAAGGTCTAATTTGGTTTTGATAAACAATTCGGACATGGCTAATTCGGACTCTTCATCTGAGAAATATGTGATAAATCAACATGTCCTAACACTTTTAAATTTAATTCAGACCATAACCAGTATTTGAAGTCATGCTAAATAATTTTCTCCTTCAAGTGAGGAGACCTGTTTGAGCCCTTAAACTGCTATTTGTTTCCCCCTACTTGTTTATGTATTTTGTTTGTCGCATTAGAATTTTGTCCTTTTAAAACTCTAAAAAAAACAACCTCTATCCCTTTAGAACTACTAGTCCAAAATGCCTCCGGGACTGATAGGATCGGACGGGCAATGTCATGCAGTAAGCAACGACATTATTCCGTGTTTAATATCTTAACAGGGTGGGAAAGGGTAGATATGGACATGATGATCGGTGCGCTAATACCACGTGCGACCCCTCTTCTGAGGAGTGATTGTCGTGTATTGCGTTGATGTGATCCATATTGTTTGTAAATCTAGGACCCCTTCCCTTTTACTTGTTATCCCTTTTTTAACTGTCCAGACTATTCGCTTAAGATTTCTGTTTTCTTTATCTTTCTTCAAACTTTTAATTCACTTGCAACATTATGTGTAAATCCCCTTCTATTTGAGATCTTTATTTGCTTACTTGTTAGTTAAAGTCACAATTATAACATGGTCGGGAACCACACTAGTGGATCTTGGGGGGTGCCTAACACCTTCCCCTTGAGATAATTTCTAGCCCCTACCCAAACTCTTGTTTTCCAACTCGAACTCTTATTTAGTGTCCTAATGCACGTTAATCATTAGGTGGAGACTCTTCAAAAAACCCAATTCCCAAGAGGGAACGAGTTGTCCTCCCAAATGTCATGAACCCGATTTCGCTTTTTAGAAAAAAGGGGCACGACAGGAGGGTAGAATGATTGCTTATGCTTCTCGTCAATTGAAGCCCCATGAGAAGAACTGTCATGTTCATGATTTGGAGTTGGCTGCCATTGTTAACACGTTGAAGATTTGGAAGCATTATCTCTATGGTGTGTCTTGTGAGGTGTTTACTGATCATCGTAGCCTCCAGCACTTGTTCAAGTAGAAGGATCTCAATTTGAGGCAGTGGAGATGGTTGGAGCTGCTAAAGGACTATGATATTACTATCTTGTATCACCTGGGGAAGGCCAATGTGGTGGCCGATGCTTTTAGTAGGAAGGTGGTGAGTATGGGCAGTTTGGCATATATTCCTATTAGGGAGCGACCTCTTGCAATTGATGTTCAGGCCTTGGCCTATCGGTTTGTGAGGCTGGATATTCAGAGCCCATTCGGGTCTTAGCTTGTGTGGTTTCTCGATCTTCCTTGTTAGCTTTGGCATATATTCTTATCAGAGATCGCAAGCATGATGATCCTCATTTACTTGTCCTCAAGGACAAAGTTTAGCATGACGATGCCTAAGATGTGACTATTGGTGATGACAGAGTATTGAGGATGCAGGGCAAGATATGTGTGCCCAACGTTGATGGGCTTCGGGAGTTGATTCTTGAGGAGGCCCATAGCTCGCGGTATTCTATCTATCCGGGTGCTACGAAGATGTATCAGGATTTGAGACAGCACTACTGGTGGAGGAGGATGAAGAAAGAAATAGTGGGATTTGTATCTCGGTGTCTCAATTATCAGTAGGTGAAATACGATCATCAGAGACCGGGAGGCTTACTTCAGCAGATGAATATTCCAGAGTGAAAGTGGGAGCGGATCACCATGTATTTTGAAGTTGGACTCCTATGAACCTTGAGGAAGTTTGACGCTATTTGGGTAACTGTGGATCGGCTGACCAAGTCCGCGCACTTCATTCTTGTGTCAACTACCGATTCTTCAAAGCAATTAGCTGAGATTTATATTCGAGAGATTGTTCGCTTGCATGTTGTCCCCATTTCCATTATTTCAGATAGAGGTACTCAGTTCACTTTGCAGTTTGGGAGAGCCGTGCAGCGAGAGTTGGGTACTCAGGTTGAGTTGAGCACAACTTTTCACCCTCGAATGGATGGACAGTCTGAGTGCACTATTTAGATACTAGAGGACATGTTGCATGCTTGTGTCATTGATTTTGGAGGGTCATGGGATTAGTTTCTACCGCTCACGGAGTTTGCATAAAACAATAGTTATCAGTCGAGTATTAAGATGGCTTCATATGAGGATTTGTATGGGAGACGGTGTAGATCTCCAGTAGGATAGTTTCAGTCGGGCGAGGCTAGGCTTTTGGACTTGCTACAGGATGCTTTGGACACGGTGAAAGTGATTCAGGAGCTGCTTCGTACGGCGCAATCAAGACAAAAGAGTTATGTTGACAGGAAGGTTTGTGATGTGTCTTACATGGTTGGGGAGAAGGTTTTCTGAAGGTTCTATCCATGAAGGGTGTTAAGAGATTTGGGAAGAAAGGTAAATTGAGTCCTCGGTGCATTGGAACTTTTGAGGTGCTTAGGAGGATTGGGGATGTGGCTTATGAGCTTGCTCTGCCTCATGTTTTGGATTTCAGCATGGTTCAGTTAGACGGTGATTTGACCTATGATGTGGAGCCAGTGGCTATTTTGGAGCAGCAGGTGCGAAAGTTTAGATCAAAGGATATAACTTCAGTGAAAGTGCAGTGGAGAGGTCGACACGCGGAGGGGGATACTCAGGATACCGAGTGTGAGATGCAGAGCAGATATCCACACCTGTTTGAGGCTTATGGTATGTTTCTAAACTCGTTCGAAGACGAACTTTTGTTTAAGGGGGGGAGGATGTAACGACCCGGTCGGTCATTTCATGAGTTACAGTCTTGTTTTCCCCATTTCTACTTTTTTATGAATTGTTCAGCTATATTTCGTCGTATCGTGTTGGTTGGCTCGGATTCAGAGTGGTCATGGAGTGGAATGAGACACTTAGTCTATTATTTAGAAGCTTAAGTTGGAAAAGTCAACCGAATGTCAACTTATGAGTAGAAGGTCTCGGATGTGAATTTTGATCGGATAGCCCGTTAGGTGATTTTGGACTTAGGAGCGTGTTCGGAATGTAACTCGGGGGTTCGTGGTAGAATTAGTCTTGAATTGGCAAAATTGGAAATTTGAAGTTTCCGGTCGGTAGTGGAAATCTTGATATCGGGGTCGGAATAGAATTTAAGAAATTGGATCAGGTCCGTAGTGTCATTTGTGACGTGTGTGCAAACTCTCAGGTCATTCGGAGGTGATTTGATTGGTTTCGCCGTTGTTTGTGGAATTTAAAAGTTTCTAAGTTTTTAGGCTTGAATCTAAGATTGATTTAGTGTTTTGGTGTTGTTTGGAGTGTTTCGAAGATTTGAATAAGTTTGAATAGTGCTATATGACTTGTTGGTTGGTTTGGTTGAGGTCCCGAGGGTCTCGGGATGATTTCGAATGGTTATCAGAGAGTTAGAAAATTGTAATTGCAGCTGAAGCTACTATTTTCTGTCATAACTGCACCTGCGAATTGGGGACCGCAGGTGCGAGCCGCAGAAGCAGAAAAGAGACCGCATAAGCGGCATTGGTTGCAGAATCGGAGGGTTGGACCGCATTTGCGAGCTCGCGGGTGCGAGATCTAGGGCGTAGGTGCAACGTCTGAGGACTAAAGTGATTTCTGCAAGTGCGGATTTTTGGGCGCAGAAGCGGCCCATAGGTGCGAGATATTGTCCACAGATGCGGAAAGCGCTGGGCGGAAAGTATAAAAGGTCCCCTTCGTGAATTTCTGCAATTTTTTCACCATTTTTGGACGAGTTTGAGCTTGGGGGCTGCGATTTCATGAGGGAATCAAGGGATTTCAGTAAGGTAAGCTACTTGAGCTTTGTATCTTGTGTTTCTGGCAATCATTCCATTGTTTAATCCTGATAATAGTGGAGAATTAGGGAAGAAATTTGGAGATTAAGGCTTCAAATTGGAGAGTTTAAATTGGGGATTTGAGGGGCCATTTGAGGTCTGATTTTGATGGTTTTGGTATGTATAGACTCGAGAGTGAAAGAAGTTTCTAGTTTTGCAATTTTTGTTGGATTCCGAGACATGGGCCCGGGAGGCCGAGTTTGAGCAAATTCGGGATTTTGGGTCTAATTTGATATTTTTCGTGTGGGTTTCATTCCTTTAGCATGTATTGATGATAATATACTGATTTTTGTCAGATTCTAAGCATTTGGAGGCTGGATCGAGAGGCAAGGGCATCGCGGGTTAGAGTTTTGGCTTGGTTGAGGTAAGTAACGCTTCCAAACTTGGTTCTGAGGGTTCGAAACCCCGAACTATGTGTTCTATGATTAATATTGAAGTGACACAAATGCCAAGTGACGGGCGTATGGGCGTGCACCGCAAGAATTGTGGCCTAGATCATTCCATGGCACCGCTTAATGACTCTTTCTTGCTGATACCTGTGTAGTGATTATGTGATTAAGTTAATCAGCTGTAAATCATGTTATTTATCATGTTAAGGCTTCACGCCGATAACTATTGAGACCCGAGAGGTCATTTCTTGCTATCATATCATTAGCTCCATTGATATTCTGTACTCAGTCTTGTTCATGCATATTATTTCATGTCTCATTCTCAGTTATTGTTATTTGGTAGATTATATTGTTGTTTCGGGCTAGTATCATGGTATTGTGAGCCCGTGTGTGTGAGACTGGAGAGTTATTATTGAGTGTGGCCGAGAGTCTGATTATGACTGATAGATTGGATCCGGCTGCATGGCGCAGTGGAATATTGATTATGCCTTCGTTGGCTTTTGATAGCGCTTGGGATGAAAGGAGCCCCTTCGGAGTCTACACACTCCCAGTGAGTGTAGTTGATATTATTGAGGGATGGATGTTCCCTGGACATGGATCTTGTGAAAAGTATTTATACATAGAGATGGATCTTCTCCATAGGGCTGGAATGGCCTTCCTCGGTACTGGATGACTATGACCAGTGACGTATATGTATTCCGGGATGGATCTTCCCTGGGCCGGATGGCCATATACAGTACCGAGTGGTTGAGCACTTGAGAGTAGAGGTACATGGTACACTTTTCATCCTTTCTATGCATTGGAACATAGACATTTGCTTAGCTTTATACTCCACACTGTTCAGACTGTATTTATTTACTGTTGAGTTGAATACTGGAACTGCAAGCATGCCTACTTTATTGTACAGTTTAATTGTATTACCTGTGAGGTTTGGTTCGTCACTACCTGTCAGTCCATAGTTTGGACTTGTTACTTACTGAGTTGGTGTACTCACGTTACCCTCTGCACCTTGTGTGCAGATTCAGGTATCTCAAGGCATAGTAGCGACTGTTGACTATTCCGGTCGCGGACTTTACGGTTATAGCGCGGTAGCTGCTTGGCGATCACAATTTTGCTTTTCTCCTTCTCTATACTCCTATTAGTACATTGTTGCTATTTCTAGATTATTTTGGTTTTGTCCTATTTTGGAACTATTGTAGCATTGCTCATATTGCTCATAACTTAGTGACACCCGAGGTCTGGTTTTTTCTTTCCGCTTTTATTTCAATTTTGACTTTATATCTTTTATTGGATATCAGTTGAAAATTGGTTTTAACTTATGTTTTAAATGAAATGTGGATCATTTTGGAAATTTGTCGACTGACCTAGTTTCACGATAAGCGTCATCACGACCGGGTCGGTTTTGGGGTCGTGATAGTATCAGAGTTGTTTTGGTGTCAGATATAGGTCAATATTATCTGGTATCCACGAAACTCATATTTCCGTGTACCAGCAATATGGAAGAATACGAGGCGTGTATCTTGGGGCTTAATTTGGCTATTGACATGAATATGCAACAATTGCTGGTAATTGGTGATTCAGACCTTCTGGTACATCAGGTTCTAGGAGAGTGGGTTACTAAGATGTCACGCTCCAAACCTGGAGAGGCGTGGATGGCACTCGAAGCCGCACTGGCCCGAGCGAACCACTCTGCAACTCTTTTATTTTCTTTGTAACTATCATGGCCCAACATGGCCACAACTCATAATGTACAACTATAAGTGGAAAACACTGTATCCCTGAATCATTTTTCTTAAAACACGAATACATATGGGTCGTCAAGGCCTCTGACGTACTATACAAAATGAACCTCTGTCTACAAACCTCCAATATTAACTGACATCAAATGAGATAGGGCACCGGCCTACCCGTAAATCTTTTGCAAAACTCTGACACGATGACTCATAGACTAGGATGCACTCCGAATGAGGTGGAGTCTTTCCGATCCTTCACTGAATACCAATCTCGTCTACTATGAGGGCTCGTCAACTGATTATCTATACCTGTAGGCATGAATGCAGCTTCCCCAAGAAAAGGACGTCAGTACGAATAATGTACTGAGTATGTAAGGCATGTAAATAAGTACATAAAGTACATGGAATAAACATAGAGAAAGGGACTCAACCTATAAATCTGTATCGCTCCATAAATCATGAAATATTTATAAGCTCATGCATATGCGTATAAATGTCATGTAATGCAGAGGTCTATACGTACATAATATCATCAAGTCTTTGAGGGCATCCTATCATATCATCTCGGCCACTGTGGGCAAATCATCAACGTATACCAGCTGATCAGGTGGTTGTGCGTATATAACGTCGTAACCTTTTCCCATATCCCATATACTTATATATACATATATACGCGTATATAACGCCGTCTGAGTCATGGGTGAATGCACATATAAATGAATGCAATGCATGAGAAGTACGTTGATAAAATCTTTCGGAATATCATAAGACCATTATGTCTTTGAATAATATCATGAAATAATTTTTTTTTTCAACTTACGTATTTTTCTGAGACCCAAGAACAGATGATAATAATAATTAATATGGGGAATCAAAAATATAAATACCCCTAGTATTTCTATGAATAGACTAATTTATGGAAACTGTGTGTTTGCTCATTTCTTCGGTATAATTTGGACCATGCCAAAAGAAAGAAGAAATGGCCTAAACATACCTGAGTCAAGAGTCTAAACTTCTTCAATCACTTTGACATAACAAGATAAAGCTTGTGAGGTCAGTATCTCCTCAAGAAGGGAGATTACCTTTTTATCCCATTCCTATAAAAATCAATATACCATCTGCAGCCCCTCGAAATATTTTGCATAAAATACGAGTCACTTGTTCTATAATTCCCTTCATCTTTTCTAGACTGAAACTATCTTTCTGATATGGAATCAGCAAGTCTTCTATCAACGCTTACCTTCCTCAGTCTACCTTTTTCTTAATTCTGTACGAAAATCAATTGTTTCGCTCTCAAAGCTTCTAAAGGAAACCTCTAAACTGCACGTAATGTCTATACAAGAATCCTTACTTATCTAGATGTACTGTATATGTGCATCTGTACAAACACAAACACAGTTAATTTTCACAAAAAGGTTCCTTTTATTTAGCCAGATTGTTAGTATTTATTTTTTATGTGGTAACGAGAGGAAAACCATTCTAATTGCATACAATCTAAGGAAAGGTTGTATCGTTTTTAGATGGTGTTGCTTATGAAAATTATATGGAGAAGATGTGAACCCGAATTGTAAACCAATTCTTAATGGGTCAATAAATGACTAATGAGTCATCTCTAAATCAAGAGGGGGCTGCCACGTGGGGTTCGGTAGGTAAGTTTAATCTTTTTTCAATTATTAGGTAACTAGGAAATATCTAGTTACTTGGTAATTAACCAATTATCCATGTAATTAAAAATTATCTCAAATTACTTAAAATACTACTCACTTTTACTATACTTTATACACCTTACTATAATATACTTTACTATCGTGGTCATGTGGTACAATATAAAATTAACACATACATTATTATTTTATTAAAACATCTATGTAAAAATACATATATTTTCTCAACTTTTAATTTTTCTAATCTCAAATAAAGAGTAAAAATTTCTCGTACGCTAAATTCTTCAAATGGTAAAAAGATAACCTTCTTTTTTTGTGAGAAAATAATTTTTATCTTCACAATAAAGAAAATCTACTTTATAAACTTTCTCATATTAATAGTATAATTTAAAACATATTCGAAAGTAGTAATATTAATAAAATCGCATTTTTCAAACCATTTTTTTTTCTTTACAAAAATGTTCCACTCAAAATACCATATCATATATACATATAACGGTATCAAGATTGTTAAACTTACGGAGTGTAACAAAAGAATACCAAAATATTACCATATCTATATCATGTGCAGGAGTTGATGAAGAGGTTCACAAAGATAGAGTTCAAACATGTTCCGAGAATCTAGAATCAGTTCGCAGATGCATTAGCCAGTTTCTCCTCCATGATACAGCACACAGACAAGAATTTCATCGACTCTGTTCCAGTAAGAATCCATAATCAGCCAGCTTATCGCGCTCATGTTGAAGAAGAAACTGATGGGATTCCATGGTTCCATGATATCAAGGAATACTCGGCAAAAGGAGAATACCCAGAGCATGCAAATCATATCAGAACTGCACACTCCGGAGATTATCCAACCATTTATTCCCAAGTGGAGGAATTCTATACAGAAGGACTCCAGACCTAGGATTATTATGGCACGTTGACAACAAGGAAGCTTCCAAACTGCTCGAAGAGATACATGCCGGAACTTGCAAACCACACATGTACGGTTTCATTTTACCCAAGAAAATATTGAAAGCAGGATATTTTTGGAGGACTATGGAAACGGACTGTATCAGGTCTGTCCAAAAGTGTCACCAGTGTCAAATACATGCAGATATGATACGGGTACCACCAAAAAAAACTCAATGCAACAAGTGCAACTTGGCCTTTTGCCGCTTGGTGAATGGATATCATCGGTCCGATTGAGACTACTACATCGAACGGTCACAGGTTCATTTTAGTGGACATAGACTACTTCACAAAATGGGTTGAGGTAGTATCTTTACAAGGCCGTAACTAAGAAAGTCATCGCAGATTTTGTCAGGGATCATATTATTTGCCGATTCGGGGTAGCAAAATCTATCATCACCGACAATGTCACCAACCTCAACAGTGACTTAATGAAAGCTATGTGAGAAACCTTCAAAATCAAGCATAAGAATTCCACAACTTATAGGGCTCAAATCAATGGAGCTATGGAGGCCGCGAACAAGACTATCAAGAGAAATATTGAGAAAGATGGTAGACAACCACAAGCAATGGCACGAGAAATTACCATTTGCCTTATTGGGGTACCGTACCACAAACCGCGCATCAACCGAGGCAACCCCCTACTTGCTGGCCTACGGTACTGAAGCTATCATTCCCACTGAAGTCGAAATTCCTTCTTTGAGAATTATTCAAGAAGCAGAACTCAATGGTGCAGATTGGATATGGAGTCGCTATGAAAAATTGGCTCTTATTGACGGGAAAAAGAATGAATGCGATATGTCATTGTCAACTTTATCAGAATAGAATGTACAGAGCTTTCAACAAAACGATCAGACCCAGACACTTCACACCGGGGCAGCTGGTACTGAAACGAATCTTTCCATATCAGGATGAAGCCAAAGGGAAGTTTTCACCCAACTAGAAAGGTCCTTACATGGTTCATCGAGTACTAACAGAAGGAGCACTCATACTTGCTGAAATGGACGGAGAAATTTTGCCAAAACCTATCAACTTAGACGCAGTCAAAAAGTACTATGTTAACGATTTTTTACATTTCTTCACATGATGTAACTGAACTACTCTTAACAAGATTCCCATTTAAGAGGGGATATGTATGCAGCCTTGTGGGTTTGGTCGCATCATTAATAAAATCTTAATTTTTCCATGGTCAAAAACTGGGGCATAATTTTGAGGAGGCCCCTCAAAATTATGAAGCAATTCCAGCCGATTTCTTCATACGAAGAACAGTCAAAGATTTGCTTTCAAACTGGGGCAAAATTTTGAGGAGGACCCTCAAAATTCTATTGCAAAGAAGTCGCAATATCTCTAAAGTGTCCCAGTCATTCGTTTATTTAATTTACTTGATATTGCATACTACTATGTTCTAAATAACTACATTCAGCAAATGCACGCATATTTTTTTGAAAACTTTATTCCTATGACAGCCAGATGTTACCCATGGTAACTCAAACATAATCTCAAGATAGGAGCATGGGCAAGAAGAAAACAAAAGCACGGACCAACCTTCCCCGCAAAACTTACGATTTTTCTTTGGATGCAGGCACAATGATCATAACAGGAGTATTCACAAATACACATATATCAAAATCACTATCTTAGTAACGACAAAATTGTCAAACGCAAACATGTCTCCAGATAAGAAATACTCTGCTATCACTCATTGGTTTTTTCTTTGCATGAGACTAAGCCCTATCTCCTATTTTCCAAGAGGCTAAGCATTGCCTCCCCAACTACATAAGGCTAAACATTGCCTTTCCTTATATAAGACTAAGCAATGTCTCCTATTTTGCATGAGACTAAGCTCTGCCTCCCCAACTACATAAGGCTAAGCTTTGCTTTTCCTTGCATGAGACTAAGCCATGTATCCTATTTGCATGAGGCTAAACCTTGCCTCCCCAACTGCATAAGGATAAGAATTGCCTTTTCTTGCATAAGACAAAGTCCTGTCTCCTATTTTGCATGAGGCTAAGCATTGTCTCCCTAACTGCATAAGGCTAAGCATTGTCTTTCCTTGTATGAGACTAAGCACAGTCTCTTATTTTGTATGAGGCTAAGCCCTGCCTCCCTAATAGCATAAGGCTAAGCATTGCCTTTCCTTGCATCGAGACTAAGCATTGTTTCCTCTTCCTGCATGAGGCTAAGCATTGCCTCCCTAATTGCATAAGGATAAGTATTGACTTTCCCTGATGAGACTAAACATTGTCTCCTCTTCTCGCACGAGGCTAAGCATTTCCTCCGTAATTGCATAAGGCTAAGCATTGCCTTTTATTTCCATAAGACTAAATACTATCTCTACGCTACCTAAGACCTAGCATTATCCCTTTGTTCACCTAGGGCTAAGCATTTCCCTCATTTTACACAAAACTAAGCCTTGTCTTGTCTCTTCCTCGTGTATGACCAAGTATAATATCTTTGCATTTCATGGGCTGAAAAATCGCCATTTTATCCAAAGGCGTCATAGTCCGATGGCATCATCCTCATAGCCTGAAGATACCATGTCATAGCCTGAGGATCTCTCAATATTGCACATCATAATTTAAAGGCGTCATAGTTTAGAGGCACCATTTTCATGATCCGAGAATACAATTTCATAGTCTACGAATCTCTTATCACTCGATTCATGGCCCAGGACATCATGGTCTAAGGACATGATCCTCATTGTCCAAGGACAAATTTTCATGGTCCAAAGGGAATTTGCATCACGTTTAAATTGTTGCAATAACCCATATATATTTGCATGCATCGTGTTTTAAGTTTTGCAGGTAATCCAGAAATTAACCGTTATTCAAACGGGAGCAGTCTTCTCTCCGGTTTCTGTTCATAACGTTCACATCTTAAAATTATTTAAAAACGTAACCGACCATCATCAATTCCCGCTTCTTACTTTACGACCGTTGAAATATTTGCTCATTGATATAGACATAACATTTCAAATTCATATTCATGATTTCACATAAATTCATCCGATATTGTCCTATCACGTCCCAAAGTGATGGTCCGCGACGGGTACCCGGTACCTCACGTACCCTTGCGTACCAACTTGCAACGAAGGGACTCTAAACATATGATGTCATACTTTGGCCATGGGCCACATTGCAAGACGACTGTGAATGCTAATTAAATGTCAACATAAAACTGGGCCAACAAGACCGTTATAATAATTACAACTGACAAACCAACCAAAAATACATACAAGGCCTGAAAG
Source organism: Nicotiana sylvestris (assembly GCF_000393655.2). Classification (NCBI taxonomy): domain Eukaryota; kingdom Viridiplantae; phylum Streptophyta; class Magnoliopsida; order Solanales; family Solanaceae; genus Nicotiana; species Nicotiana sylvestris. Next base: position 89,074,218 of record NC_091057.1, on the reverse strand, counting down.
CCCGACATACTGCACTAACTGACAGGATATGTCTACAAGCCTCTACTAATGGATATACTGTGATCGGAAAGGCTATCCGACATACCCATGACATATATACGTATATATATAAGATATACATAAGGCTCTAGACCCGGAAACTCCGAAAGGCATGGAGCTTACCGATCAAACTGAGCTCGGGCAACACTTATTGAAAAGGCCTACACGCCTGTCTGTCTGACCTGCACGCATGAAATGCAGCGCCCCCAGAAAAGGGACGTCAGTACGAAATAATGTACTAAGTATGTAAGGCAATATACTGAAAGCTGAAACTGAACTGATAATATAATAACTGCAAGTAGCTGGAAGTCAAACATAATCTGAAGATATGCTTACCTGATGATACTGACTCAATTCTCTCAATATAGTAAGTAAAATAGTTGTCCGGCCCTATAAGGCTCGGTATACATATATGTCTGCTCTGTCGTAGTAGGCTCGCTCATAAGCGCTCTGCCATACTAGGCTCTGTATCTCGACCAACTGGGCTCGCTCATAAGCGCTTGGCCATAGTAGGCTCGGTATATATATAACTGCTCTGTCGTAGTAGGTTCGCTCATAAGTGCTCGGCCATACTAGGCTCTGTATCTCGACAAACTCGGCTCGCTCATATGCGCTTAGCCACAGTAGAATCGTCATATAACTTACCATCTGATCAGAGGTTGCCTAATAGGGGCCTGCCCATCGATTATAGCTCGATGGTAATGAAAATACTTTTAATACTGTATATATATAAACTCTCTGCTCTCTTGACTGGAAGAAGGAAATACTCAACTGAATATGAAATCCCGATAAGGAAAATATTATAACTTACAATGCTAGAAAAATATACGCAATTTGCGAGACTAGCAAAATATACGTAAATTCCGAGATGTGAATGTAATGACGAGATCATGCCAAATGAAAGAAGAGCTTAGCCTTAACCTACCTGAACCGATTCTCTTTTGCGGAAACACGTAACGACGGATTAAAGTGGGAAAAAGTTCGTATAATATTCTTGAAAAAAATTGTACCGGGCTTTCTTTGAATTAACGTTTCATGTTGGACCTTGTAGTATTTCAGAGAATTTCACATTTGGACATTGTAACAATTCAAATAGCTTTCACGTTTGGTCATTGTAAAGTTTAAAGGGCTTCAACGTTTGGACATTGTGAAGTTTCAAAGGCTTTAACGTTAGGACATTGTAAAGTTTCAAGGCTTTAACATTTGGATATTATAAAGCTTCAAAGGCTTTAACGTTTGGATTTTGTAAGATTCAGAGAGCTTTCATGTTTTTTGTAAGGTTTTAGACTTTGGTTTTGTATTTAAGGTCTTTAGGAATTAATATAAAAGGTCTTTAGAAAGAGATATGTCTTGAATTAAGTTGCCACCTACTCTTAAATGAGCCTTAGTCATTTGATCAGATTGTGGCTTGTTGCCACGTCACTCTTCCCATGTTTATCCAAAGTTTTTTTTAAATTAATTTAATTAGGTAATATCCCGCTATCCAGTAATTAATCAATTACCCGTATAATTAAGAACTGTCTCAAATTACTTAAAATTTTACTTATTTTTAATACATTTTATATATATCCCACTATCATGGTCATATGGTACTTTGTATGGTACAAGTCCGTAAATATCGGGTATTAACGCTCAGCCCGTATTTTATCCCCACATGCCAAACTTGGATAAAAATTTATTTTTTGACTTGCTTCCCCTTTCACCTTCACGAATTTACTCATCACTTGTGAAATAGCATAATCCTTATAATCTCCAAATAATCTTTTCCTTGGACTGATGTCAATTACCTTACGACAAATTCAACGTGCAATACTACAGGGTGCAACATCGTCGTAATTTAATATTGCGAATCGTAACATCATCATAATATAATACTGCAGGACATAATATCGACGTAATATTGTGGGGCGTAACATCATTCTACCCTTTGGAACATTCGTCCCCGAATATTGACAGATGCTCTTATCATTCTCATAACCTATAGGTCTTGCAAATACTTTTGTACTTGTCTTTCCATCTAGGCGACTATTTTGTGAATGAATCCTAGAGGCCAGGGCAATCCCCCCTTTAAGCCTCTTTCTCACACCACGACTTGTAGTCGGAATCTTCTAATCTCATAACTATTGCTACCTTCTATCATGCAGCCTTTACGACTCTAACTTTGTATGTGCGCCCGACTCTCCTCTTCTCTTCCATCTTTTAGCCAATCTCTAGGCTTCATTTTGTGAATATATACGAAGTTATGTCAAGTTCTCCCCCTAAGCGTCATTAGCTTTACTATATCTAAGTAGGCCATACTATACTAAAATTCTTACTTCGATTTATCATTACTGAGGTCTGCTACCGAACTCCAGGTTACTCCCGTTGCTTATCCTTTATGCAAAAAGCTAAATCCTTTAACATTTCTTCATTACTATTTATCTTAAGACTGATGGCCTAATCTTATCGCGTACTTTTAAGCTTTTACCCATCCATTGTTGATTCACCTCAATGTTGATCTACAATTATCCATTGATAACTTGAAATTTCTTACGTAATATATTGCCACTAGGGCTTATGCTGTATCGAGGAATATTTGAGGTGATTTTCCTGATCCATATAGGGGCGATACTGTATTTCAATAGTCGTATTTTATAGCATCCCAATGTGATTCACCTTATGTTTTTAATTTCATACAATCCATGAAATCCTCTTCAAATCATGGCTCAGTCGAGGGCCCAAACGTCAACCTTTATCTATCACAATTTCACCCTCATTCCACTACCAAGGAAGCATTCTATTTTTTTCTAGATATTATTAGTCTTATACTGCTTTGAGTTCATTCAGGCTATAATAAACTTTCTATAATTTAGAGAAACCATTAACTTTCTTGTTTTCATGGGTTTAATCCTGAGGACTTATCCGTTCTTGTCACATTCTCACTCGCCCTTTCTCGTTCTTACTCCTGTCATAAAACTTTGTCTCTTTATTGGGACCTATAGATATCTATTTATACTATTCGCGGCCTTCCTTCAACTTGTTTTCACCATAGATTTCCTTATGTTGTTCTGGAACATCGAGCGAGACATCACATCATCTCTAACTCTTATTTACACACTTGACTAGATCTCTCAGTACTTAGAGACCATAGGCTTGAAGGTACGCCACTGACGACACTCCTATCATTCCTGGATATTGAATCCTAGTGCTTCTAGCCTTCTATTCGAAGCGTGGACTATTCGTGATCTTCTGCCCTTGAGTATCTTGTACGGTGTTCACCTTTACCTTACTTACATGAAAATCTCACATCGTGTCTTTTATCACTTTCATGAACTCCCTTTCACATAGGTATAATTCACGTCCTTAACTTGGAGCTCTATTATAATACTTGCACCTCTGGTCCGGTGGGAGCTCCATAATGAATTCTTATGAGGCTAGTACTCTTCAGTTGGTTTCATCGTAGAGCCGTTATAAACTATGGCTACTGCACTATCTCTCTTATGCCTCTGCTACTTAAGAGTGATCCCGAGGCCTATAATTCTCTTGGTCCCTCCTATTTTGCTTAGTCGATGTAACTCTTTAGTTTCCTCTCTCTTTTTTTTATCAGCCTTTTTGTAGGCTTAAGCTATCTTCGGATATGCGACTCCTGGTATTAGTTATTACTTTATCCTTTCATAGGCATTGAGGGATATCCATGATAAAATCTTTTAACAATTCAATCCTTCGTCTATGACTTGGGATCAATTCTTTCTTTTAACGTATACCAGAATCTTCTACGACTGTATATGCTGCAGGTATAGAACTCCAATCTCTTAAGTGCGTTCATAACGTCATCAACTCGGGATCATTGATTGAATAATTCCTTTCGTTCCTTCTTCGCTTCCTTTAACGTAAGCTATTAGTTTTCCTGGTCTTTTAGCCCCTTTGTTACGTGCATACTTAGATTATCTTAGTTCCCAAGCATGCCAGAGTTTTTGTGCAACTCATATGATCTCGAATATTACTTTTAATTTTACTTCTTGTTCATTAATCATGGTTGGTACCCCTTTCTTTTGGAGTGCATACAATGTTGTTGTGAGACTTGTTGTTACACAATCATTTCCTCTTTAGGTCATTGTGCTTAGGTTGAAGCCTTATTCCTTATTTTCTCAGCTAGTCTTTCGTTGTAGTACTTAGGGAGGACCCTTGGCTCTTGTAAAGCTGTGATCTTATTACGGACCTTGTGATGTCCTTCCTTTCATATAATCATCTGTAGTTGCCTGCCTCTGTGCCCTTATGCTTGTAGGGTTGCTTCTGAACTGATATTTTGATTGCCTTCCCAGTGGTACTTTCTTTTATCCCCTGACTCCTATTTGAATATATTCCAAGTATTATAATGACATTACTGTGAGGCTGAATTCTCCATGTTGGGGTTTACTACATTTATCTTGAATGATCTGTTGATTTGTCTGTAACTTCTTGTCTAGCCATGACAAGGCTCTTCCTGAATCAACTACTAACTACTCGTCGACCCATTCTCATATCCATATTCTGTGTAACCTCTCTTAGGTTATTTCATTTGTCTAACTTACCTAACTTACCTCTTGTACTGGTTCCTTATTTATAATTAACCTTCCGGGCAGGAGCCCTTACTTCCTTTTTCTAACATCGTGCTTACGTAATGTTATGGAATCATAGCATATCTGTAGGATTCAGATAAGTGCAACATCCCTTTTTCATTTTTATCGCATTCTCCCTTTATCATTCCCTATTCCCCCCTTTAGGGGAGTACTAAGACTTGGAGCTACGACGACCTGCCTATAGATGTTTTTCCTCTCCATCTTTGGCGTCAATTCGCATCATCAATGACCCTTACTCGCCTTGCGTTAATCCTTATGTACCAAGGATAACAAAATTCCCCTCTCGCAATGGTGGAACTTAGTGTTAGTGTCACATATAGTCCCTTAAGCTTAACTTTGCTCACATTGCTTGCTTTAGGGAAGTGTTTTCCTGAATGATCATCCTCTGAATTCATCATGGATCTTCTTCTGTTGTCCATTCTATTATTGCCGGAACACAATTTGAAATTCTCATGATGCTGACTTTTATCAAATCACTTAGTTCCTAATTTATGTTTAGTTTATCTTGTTCACCAGTCCATATTGATTTCCATTACTGTGGGGTCTAACTTTCCCTTCTGTTAATCACATTAGAGTCGCGAACTTATTTCTTGGAATGAGGACGTGACTGTATGGCCTATATTCTTTTGTTGTCTTAAGGCCCATCACCCCTCGTATCTTTCTTTATTTAACTATAGATCCTATAATACTGTCATCTTTTTGACCTCCCGTTGTCATCCAGGTATCACATCTTACTCTTAATGCTTCATCAACTCTCTTCTTATTTCCTGCTAACATTTTTGTCTACATTTTATTCTGAAACTCTCAAAAAGATATATATTTTTTTCTCTTTTATCTCTCCTTGCTTCATTCATTGGCTCTTCGGGTTGCTCAACCCCCTCGCTCTACTAAGGATGAGAGTCACACTAAAGTAATATTTATCCCTTAGGATTTCAGTGTCTATCTTAGGAATTTTATGATCACTCTAGTTTTCTCATCTAATTGTAATATTCTAGAGTGCACCACATTGCTTCTTTTACTTGCTGCAACTTATACCTAACTTCTGATTCCGTTATTACTTTTTACCACAAGAGTGGATAAATATTCTTTCCTAAAAGCTCATTATTAAGAACTGTGCACCTTTTAGTACACGCATGATCTACTGAAGACCTCGTATTTACTCATCATACGCAAGATGCAAAATCGAATTTCTTTAATTCAACACTTTCACAACTATATCTCTTATCGATCATCTTTCTGAACGTAGGAATCGTCTTTTTACGAATAAAAATAGAAGCTCGGGACTTGAATTCTTATAAGTGAGCTCTACCACACGATCTAGAGTAAGAAGAAAGAGTGACAATCTTAAATGCCCTGTAGCCTCCTGCGTATAAGTGTGGTGCACGACACACCCATAAACAAGACACTACTAGACACAGCTTGTAGACTCCCTAGGACAGAACTGCTTTGATACCACTTTTGTCACAACCCAAACTGATGGGTCGCGACGGGCACCCGATACCTCACCTACCCTTGCGTACCAACTTGCAACGAAGGGACTCTGAACATATAATGTCATACTTTGGCCATGGGCCACATTGCAAGACGACTGCGAATGCTGATTAAATGTCAACATAAAACTGGGCCGACAAGGCCATCATAATTATTAAAGCTGACAAACCAACCAAAAATACATACAAGGCCTGAAAGTCCGACATACTGCACTAACTGACAGGATATGTCTACAAGCCTCTACTAATGGATATACTGTGATCGGAATAGCTATCCGACCTACTCATAACATATATACGTATATATATAATATATACATAAGGCTATAGACTCGGAAACTCCGAAAGGCATGGAGCTTACTGATCAAGCTGAGATCGGGCAACACTTATTGAAGAGCCCTACACGTCTGTCTGTCTAACCTCCACGCATGAAATGCAGCACCCCCAGAAAAGAGACGTCAGTACAAAATAATGTACTGAGTATGTAAGGCAATATACTGAAAGCTGAAACTGAACTGATAATATAATAACTGCAAGTAGCTGGAAGTCAAACATAATCTGAAGATATGCTTACCTGATGATACTGACTCAATTCTCTCAATATAGTAAGTAAAATAGTTGTCCGGCCCTATAAGGCTCGGTATACATATATATTTGCTCTGTCGTAGTAGGCTCGCTCATAAGCGCTCGGTCATACTAGGCTCTGTATATCGACCAACTAGGCTCGCTCATAAGCGCTCGGCCACAGTAGGCTCGGTATATATATAATTGCTCTGTCGTAGTAGGCTCGCTCATAAGCGCTCAGCCATACTAGGCTCTGTATCTCGACCAACTGGGCTTGCTCATATGCGCTCAGCACAGTAAGATCGTCATATAACTTACCATCTAATCAGAGGTTGCCCAATAGGGGTCTACTCATCGATTATAGCTCGATGGTAATGAAAATACTTTTAATATTGTATATATATAAACTCTATGCTCTCTTGACTGGAAGAAGGAAATACTCGACTGAATATGAAATCCCGATAAGAAAAATATTATAACTTACAACACTAGAAAAACATATGCAATTTGCGAGACTAGCAAAATATACGTAAATTCCGGGATGTGAATTAAATGATGAGATCATGCCAAATGAAAGAAGAGCTTAGCCTTAACATACCTGAACCGATTCTCTTTTGCGAAAACACGTAACGGCGGATTAAAGTGGGAAAAAGTCCATATAATATTCTTGAGAAAAATTGTACCGGGCTTTCTTTGAATTAGCGTTTCATGTTGGACCTTGTAGTATTTAAGAGAATTTCACATTTGGACATTGTAACAATTCAGTGAGCTTTCACGTTTGGACATTGTAAAGTTTAAAGGGCTTCAATGTTTGGACATTGTGAAGTTTCAAAGGCTTTAACGTTTGGACATTGTAAAGTTTCAAGGCTTTAACATTTGGATATTATAAAGCTTCAAAGTCTTTAACCTTTGGATTTTGTAAAATTCAGAGAGCTTTCATGTTTTGTGTAAGGTTTTAGACTTTGGTTTTGTATTCAAGGTTTTAGGAATTAATATAAAAGGTCATTAGAAAGAGATATGTATTGAATTAAGTTGCCACCTACTCTTACATGATCCTTAGTCATTTGATCAGATTTTGGCTTGTTGCCACGTCACTCTTCCCATGTTTATCCAAAGTTTTTTTTAAAAAATAATTTAATTAGGTAATATCCCGCTATCCGGTAATTAATCAATTATTCGTATAATTAAGAATTTTCTCAAATTACTTAAAATTCTACTTATTTTTAATAAACTTTATACATATCCCATTATCATGGTCATATGGTGCTTTGTATGGTACAAGTCCGTAAATATCGGGTATTAACGCTCAGCCCGTATTTTATCCCCATATGCCAAACTTGGATAAAAATTTATTTTTTGACTTGCTTCCCCTTTCACCTTCACGAATTTACTCATCACTTGTGAAATAGCATAATCCTTATAATCTCCAAATAATCTTTTTCTTGGACTAATGTCAATTACCTTACGACAAATTCAACGTGCAATACTACAGGGTGCAACATCGTTGTAATTTAATATTGCGAATCGTAACATCATCGTATTATAATACTACAGAACATAATATCGACGTAATATTGCGGGGCGTAACATGTCCTACCCAAAAGAACCATTTCCGAAACATACGACCATTCCTTTAACAACTCTATTGGTTTTGTTCTCCGTTGGATCCAGAACTACACACGGCCTGATTTCCGTAACACTAGGGATATGTAGGAAACTCAGAAACAAGAGTTCGGCCTCCATTTTTTTCAAATCATCCCATTCGATCAAAATCGGTCATCATTTGTTTACCCGACAAGTCTTTCATCATTCCCGGGTAAGGAGGGGCAGTTGTTGATACCTAATTTTTCTATAATATTTTTAAGTTGTATATATGTACTTTCAAAATAGTATATTTGCATCATCATTTAGTTTATTAACCTATTTTCCATAATTTTTCATAAATTTTAGAGCTTTTAAATTGATTTTTCTGCATTCAAATTACTTCAATAATTATTAATTACTCCTTCAAATTATTTTATGGTTATTCAGTTACCTAAAATTATTATTAGCATCTATAATATATGTTTCAAATATTTTTACCTCATTTTATATAATTACATTAGTACTTTTAGGCTATTTGCCCAATCTTAATAATAGCCTGTATTTTATAACTGTATTACATTTGTTATCTTATTCAAAGTCAAAATAATAGCTTGCATTTGTAAAATCTTCTACTATTATTTTAAAGTGTTAATTTGCATAAATAGCATTTGTATATCTTATTTAACAATTTTTATTTAAATTATTTTCCCCAATTATCTATTTTAAAATTTGGCCCGATATTTGGGATTAATTTCAGACCATAATGGTCCAAATAAATCCCTACCCAACAACTCATCAGCCCAAACCCCAACCCATTCCAAAGAATCGACCCAAGCCTGTTTTAATCCCAACCGTTGATCAAAGTTGATCAAAATTAATCAACGGCTCATAATACTTCTGTTTACCTTGAAAATGGTAACTACAATTATATTTGATTTTATGGTTCTAAAAATACGTGATTTATTTTAATACTAGTTGTAGGACAAAAGATGCTAAGTGTAAGTAAAGAAGATAAGAAATGCAAACCAATAGGGTCACAATGATGGGTCTTGAGCTGGCTGGAGCAGAGCCTCGAGGTCTAGATGGGGCTAATAGCAACAAACAATTGATGAGGAATTAATGATAATGGGGGCCTCAAAGATGGCCTTTTACAGTTAATAATGAGCGATAAATGAAGAACAATAAATGAACAATGAAAGAATAAACAATAAATGTGAAGAACAATTGTGTTAGCAAAGAGTAGGGAATGTTGTATTTTATTCAATATGTTGTATAATAATCCAAATCCTCTACAAGATGACCATGTTCCCCTTTATATAGGAGGGGGAGGGATCCTCACACGGTATATGTCTAATCATGATGGGGAAATGCTATTGGTACAGTTGTATAATAGCTCAGTAAAGATTTGTACTATTCTTTGCAGACTCTATCAGTCCTCATCACGTGCCCTCGACAGTCTTCCGCCTTTTCATAATAATCGTCGATTTTCATGCTGCCTCGAGGTACGTCATGATGAGTCTTTGATACTCCCTACCGAGGTATGTGCTTCGAGGGCGAACCTCGGGTTGTGCTTTGATCCCATCGAGGCCAGGCTCGTAAACGCCATGAAAGCCTTAAAATTGGCCTTCCCTGATTTTCACCGCATACAGATAGTCCCCGCGTTTCTTGGAATGAAATAACAAGGAACAATTTGAATTCTTCAACACTTTAATACATCCATCATTATGTTATTTATGTCACGTGATCGGTTGATGTGACAAAAAAAGGGATTTTCAAAAGTCACATTCGCACGGCTCTCGAAAAGCCTCAAACTGGTTACGACGGTTGGATGTCCGTTGGGTTCCCCCAGTGCACACTACTTGCCCCTATAAATACCCCAATCCTTCACTCCTTACTCTTCATCATTTCTCTGAACATTCAACAACTTTACTTACTTCTTTCCTGCGCTTGTTTCTCACGCAGTTTTTCTATTCTCCTCTGAAATATTTCAATAGACATGGCAAAGATCTCTAAAACCGTTCCCCGAGGTGATAAAGCTTCTTCGTCTTCACGGTCATCTAAGGGCAAGTCCATAACGCCTCTTAGTCTTGAAGAATGTATGCTCGGACCCTGTGAGACATCCTCCGATTTTATGGTTGACAAGCCTTCTTCGCAACTGGTGCAGTGCAAACCCATGTCCCGATACATTAGTCTAATAACCAACATTGGGAAGGTGAAAATTGACTACCGCTGGGGAGAGGCGGTGCAAGTAGAGGTGCCCTCTTGGGAGGAAGATATGACGATACACAAGCACGGTTTCCTTAGTGTATATACATATCCTTTTACCCTAGGTCAGGCAGAACCACTTTTGCCGTTGATAGACCCCGTAATCCTTGATTTCTTTGGACAATATCGGGTGATGCTCGGTCAAATTCATCCATAATTCTGGCGCAATGTCTACATGATCAGGCATTTTGCAAACATGGCTGAGGGGGTACCTTTTACCATTGACGATCTAATTAGGATGTTTATCCCCCGACTTTATCGAGGCGGCCTGATTAAGCTTCAGCGTCGAGCTCCGAAGGCTTTCTTTTCCTATACTGACGAAGACAAGGATAGGGGGTGGATGAATAGCTTTGTCAAAGTTAGGACTTCAGATATAATTTCTATTGAAAGGATGCCATTCCCCAAGGAATGGAATGTGAATCGTAAGTGAATATGTCAATTAAATATTTTTTCTTTCCTTTGGACTATTTTCCCTTTTGAACTAACTTCCTTCGTTGATGCAGCTGTTGAGTGGTACCCTAGTGCGGTTAAGGATCTTTCAGGTTGGGTTTGCCAGCTCGATTCGACTTACCCTTATGCTTAGTGTGTATGGAACAATCTGGCCAATGGCCGATAGGAAGCTAAAAACCACGGTGAGGTTTCTCTTCTGCCATACTTGAGCTCGTTACATGAGGTACCCCTTAATCGTATTCTCAACTTTCATAACTACCTTTTGCATTTGTGCAGGCCTGGGAGATTCCTCTTTGATGAGGAAAGATTCCTCGGGGGAGGTGGATACCTCAAGTCTTGCCAAGGAGAAGAAGAGAAAAAAAAAATCTCCGACTAAGTCCTCGAAACCGAAGAAGGCTAAAGCTCAAAAGCCTAAGGTCGATTAAGTAGCCTTAACTTTGGAAGTAGCGGAGAGTCCCCGAGTTGGGGGAAAACAGAGAGACGACTCCCCCTAGCACCCGAGGGAAAAAGAAGCGCAGTTGCTTCAGATTTTGCTGAGCCGATGGTTGTTGAGCCGAAGGCTTCTAACCAGAAGTTACCGATGTTATCCCATCTCGGGCCGAAGAGGCTCGTGAGGGTCATGTCCCTGAGTCGATCGATGGCCAAAACATTCCCCGAGCCAAGGGGCGTTCGGTAGATGAGTTAGGGGAACCCAGCTCTGAGGCTCTTTGGAGGCAAGAGAAGGCCCCGATCGATCCAGCCGGGGTTATTGATGTGAGTGATTCTCCACCGGGTTCGGCATCCTTTCCGAAGGAGATACGGGATGCCCGTAATAGAGAGACTTCTGATGCGGGGGCGTCGCTCAAGGGGAATGACGTATTTAAAGGATTCTTCACTGGGGTCAAAGAAAACCCCGAGCTTAATGCCTCACTCATTTTAGAGGAAGCCGAGAGGCTGCGCAAACATGTAATTCTTTGCCGACTCTGCTCTAAGCTTTGATCCTCATCTTCCTGATTTTGTTTTTTCATGCATTCAGGCTATAACTCTTTACAATCGGGCCTTAGCTAAGTCCCAAACTAAATCGACCCGCTATGAGGAAGAGTGTGGGAGGCTCTCATCAGAGGCCGACAAGCTCAGAGCTCTTTTTACCAAAAAGGATGAAGAACTCAATGACGTTCGGGCTTGTTTTGAGACGGTGTCTCGAGAGCAGATCGATCTTGCTAAGTAGGTAATACAGTATTCTCATGTTTTTGTTTCCATGCTTGTTTGACCTTAGTATTTAACAACTTTGGGTAATCTTTGCAGCCTTAGAAGAAAGAGGTCCTGATGAGGGAGGGGCTCAAGGCCAAGGATATTGAGATTCTTGGACTTAAGCAGCATGTGGACGAGATGGCCTCCGAGAGAGATACCCTCTTGGGAAATTTGACTTCAGTTGAGCATTGCCTTCAGGAGGCGAGAGTGGATACTGGTAAGTATAAGGATCTCCATGGTAAATCGGTTGTCGCGCTATCCGCAGCCAAGTCCAAAGCTGATGCGCTCACATCCTCATACCGAAAAGATGCTGTTGTTGCAAATGCTCAGGCCAGGAATGTCTCTGAAGATGCCGAGTTTGAACTAGCCCAAGCCTTGGAGCATGCCCGGTTAGGATCTCAAAGACAGGTTCTCGAGGATGTATATGAAAAGGGCATTGCTTTGTCTGCTAAGATTGAGAGGGTGAAGGCCCTAGATGAGGAATCGGCAGCTCTGCTTTCTTCTAACGATGGTTCAGCCCGTGGTTCGGCCAGTGGGTTCGGGGAAGATGAAGGTGAAGGTGAAGTCCCTAAGGAGGCCATTGATGCACCGAGTGTCAAGGGACAAGCCATTGAAGGCACATCTTTTGAGGGGGCTCCGTCCGGTCAAGTGACCCCAGCGATAGATTAGGCTTTTATTTGTCCCCCTTTAGGCGTGAGCCTTGTAAATACGTCTTTTATAAATATAAGAATTTCTTTATTTTGCCTTTGATTCGTGTTGAATCCAAGTGTATGACTCTAACAATTAGCTATGGTACCGAACCCTAAACATAATAAACCCTTGGGTTTTTAAATTGATTGATATGATGCTTTTTAAAGTCCTTTGTTATCCCTCAGACTATGTTTCTGATGCATACATAGGTCATCGGGACTTCTGAGTCCAAGTTAAGTGAGAGCTGGGTTTCGATTTTTGAAATAAAGCTAGCCTTTCTATGCTTCGATGACAATCCTCGAGTGAGAGTTTTCTTGAACTCAGGTAGCCTTTGGACTTAATAGTCGACTGAGCGTTTGCTCGAACTTAGGATAAATATAGCCCTGAAGCTTTATTAATAGTCCCCTATTGAGAGCTTGCTCGAACTCGGGTAGCCCTTAGGCTTTCTAGGCTGGCCCTTAGGCTCTTACGCATTGGCCCTTAAGCTCTTTTCATATTGGGTCGATGCGACCTCTAATATGGCTAAAGTTTTCCCTCATTTTGTCTAAAGACATTTGAAATTTTGATTATGTCTTGGCATGTTTTATGTTCGCCTGAATCTTCGATAGCTCAAACGAGAACCTCGATTATGAGTTGAAATATGACGATAACTGTGTACCTTGGGAGGTTCACTCGAAGGTTGAGTTTTTGAAACCTTTTCATCGAAGGATGATTGTTTTCGAAGCCCTTTTATTGTTTGGAGCTGATATTATCAAAGCTCCTTTGCATATGCCGAGGGTATCCTAATTAACCAGTTCTTTTCGAATTACTTTTGAAGTATTTGGAGGCCTTTAGTTTTTTGGTGGCGATCGGACGTCTCTGAGCCGCGTTATTTCGGCCGGAGCCTTTTGATATGACCGTAGTCTTTTTGTTCGGTCGTAGTCTATAATCCCCGAGTGCAGTGACCTTAGCATCCATATCAAGGGTATGCCTTTTTAGGGGTCTTACAAGTTCAAATATATAGCTTTGGCCTTCATATTGGAGTTATGCCCTTTTAAGGTCTTATAAATTTAAGTACACCTTGTTGAGGTCGTATAAGCTCGGTATTGCCTCATTTAGGTCTTATAAATTTGGGCATGCCTTGTTGAGGACCTACAAATTTGATGCGGCCTCACTAAGGTCTTACGAGCTCGAAATTTCCTTATTGAGATCATACGAATTTGAGTTTTCGATGGCTTCGACAAGCTGACTATCGATGACAGTCCCCCAGTGTTTGAGAGTTTTTGGCCTTTGAGCCATCTTATGAGAAAGTATTGAACTTCTTTGAGACAAAAAGTGCTTTGATAAGAAAAAGGCTTCCTCAATTACTTGATATATGTGTACATGTTTTTTGCCTTTGAAGACTCGATTATTCTATATGGACACGGTTCATTTTACCGTTTGGCCCAATACAACATTCTCCTATTGAGATCCTCCTAGGCGTAGTTTGGTTTTTTCCAAGAGGTGACTTCCTCCCGGGGTGATCCCCTCTAGTATTTGAGGTTGATAGAAGAGAAACCTTGAATATTTGATGAGTTCTCCTTGGGTAGCATATGGATGTTGCCTTGTTAAAAATCTCACCGGTAAAATCCGTACGGGATAAAATCCGGTCTAAGGGAAAAAGAGTGCAACACATGCTTTATAACCCAGGGTTTTCGACTTGAAGGGTGCTTCAGTGTCTTTCGTCGGACACCTGTAAAAAATCGGTGTGAGTCATAGAGCGAAAAAAGGCAGGAGGTTATATCTTAGCAATAATAGCATTTGAGCATCGATATGTTCCAATTGCTCGGAAGCTGTTTGCCTTCCATGGTGCCAAGTTTGTAGGATCCCTTGCCTACTATTCTGAGGACGTGGTACAGTCCTTCCCAGCTAATGCCTAGCTTCCCTTCATTTGGGTTTCGAGTGTTGAGGGTGACTTTCCTTAGGACTAAGTCACCGATTTCGAAGTGTCGGAGATTTGTTCTCTTGTTACAATATCTCTCGATCCTGTATTTTGGGTGGCCATTCGGACTAGTATATCCTCTCGCTTTTCATCTAGCAGCTCGAGGGCTATAGTCATGGCCTCAGTGTTCGAATCCTCAGTGGCATGCTGAAATCTGGCACTTGGCTCTCCGACCTCGATTAGTATCACAGTCTCGGACCTATTTACCAAAGAGAACGGTGTCTCTCCAATGCTTGACTTTGAAGTTGTTCGTATGCCCATAGTACTTCGGGCAATACCTCTCTCTATTTTCCCTTCGCATTTTCTAACCTCTTTTTCAAGTTTTTAATGATGGTATTGTTTGTTGACTCGGCCTGTCTATTGGCACATGGGTGATAGGCTGTTGACAGGATTCTCTTGATCTTTTGATCTTTGAGGAATTTTGTCACCTTGCTGCCTATGAACTGCTTCCTATTATCGAATGCAATATCGGAAAGGATCCCGAATCGGCATATGATGTGATCCCAGATGAAGTCAATGAATTCTCTTTCTCATATCTTCTCGAAGGCCTGTTCTTCCACCCATTTTGAGAAATAGTCAGTCATAAATAGAATAAATCTGGCTTTACCTGGTGCCGTTGGTAAGGGGTCAATGATGTCCATTCCCTATTTCATGAACAGCCATGGTGATAAGACTAAATATAGCTATTCACAAGGTTGGTGAATCATCGGTGCAAACCTTTGGCATTTGTCATATCTTCGAACGAATTCCTTGGTGTCCTTCTCCATGTTGTCCCAATAGTAGCCTGCCTTGATCACCTTTCGAACTAACGAATCACTTCCGTAATGATTTCCACAAGCTCCCTTGTGTATTTCTCGAAGCACATAATCAGTGTATCCCGGTCCCAAGCATACTTATAGAGGTCCATCAAAGATCCTTCTATATAGTGTTCCATTTTCGTCGAGTGAAAATCGAGCTGCTTTGGCTCGGAAGGCCCTCGATTCTTTTGGATCCGTGGGCAGCTTCCCGCTTTTCAAATAGTCGATATATTTATTCCTCCAATCCCACGTTAGACTTGTCGAGTTGATCTCGGCATGGCCTTTCTCGATCACCGATTTGGACAATTGTACAACATCCGCTGGGAGTATGTCATCTTCTTCGACGAACAACCCCAAGTTTGCGAGTGCATCGGCCTCGCTGTTCTGATCTCGAGGAATGTTGACCAGAGTCCATTCTTTGAAACGATGCAATATGACCTAAAGTTTGTCTAAGTATCTTTGCATCTTGTCTTCTTGAACCTCGAAGCTCCCATTCATTTGGTTAACTACAATGAGGGAGTCACATTTTGCTTCGACGACATCTGCTCCTAGGCTCTTGGCGAACTCGAGACCTATAATCATAGCCTCATACTCGGCTTCGTTGTTTGTGAATTTCGAAGTTTTTATAGATTGCCTAATCATGCCGCACGTAGGTGGTTTCAGAATGATGCCGAGCCCGAACCCTTTTACGTTCGAGGAACCGTCGGTGGATAGGGTCTATACCCCCGATGATGTGCCCGTTTCTAGCAAGAGTTCTTTCTCTACCTCGGGCTTGAGGGAGGGCGTAAAATCAATCATGAAGTCCCCAAAAATTTGGGACTTGATAGCCATCCAAGGTTGTACATGATATCATACCCTCCGAGTTCGATGGCCCATTTAGCCAATGTGCCCGACAGTTCAGGCTTGTGCAAGATGTTTCGAAGAGGGTATGTTGTTAAAACACATATATGATTGCATTGAAGATAAGGTTTTAATTTCTGAGATGCACTTATTTATGCAAGAGCTGATTTTTCTAAGTCGGGATACCTAGTTTCAGCATCTCCTAGAGTCCAACTTACGTAATAAACAGGGAATTGCGTACCTTGTTCTTCCCAAACCAACACACCACTTACCGCTACCTCATATATGGCCAGATATAAGTACAACATTTCATCTTCTTTCGGGGTGTGGAGCAAAGGCTGGCTCGAGAGATATCGCTTTAGCTCCTCTAAAGCGTGTTGGTATTTCAGAGTCTATTCAAAGTTGTTTTTTGTTTTTGAGCAAGGATAAAAAATGATGACTCCGATTTGATGACCTTGAGACGAATTGGCCTAAGGCCGCTATCTGCCCGGTCAGCCGCTGTGCGGCCTTCACATTGTTCACTACTGTGATTTCTTCAATGACCTTGATTTTGTCGGGGTTAATCTCGATCCCCCTTTTCGACACCATGAAGCCTAAAAATTTGCTCGATCCTGCTCCAAAGGCACATTTCTCGGGGTTGAGTTTCATGTTGTAACTTCTAAGGATATCGAATGTTTCCTGGATATGAGTCAAATGGTCATCTGCGCATAGGGACATAACTAGCATGTCATCAATGTAAACTTCCATAGCTGGCCTATTTCATGTTCGAACATCTTATTAACTAGGCGTTGGTACGTAGCTCCTACGTTTTTTTAGTCTGAAGGGCATTACGTTATAGTAGTATGTACCATACTTCGTGATAAACAAATTCTTTTCCATGTCCTCTAGGTTCATTTGAATTTGATTATACCCGGAATAGGCATCGAGAAAAGTGAGGAACTCATGGCCTGCCGTGGCATCAATCAAGCGATCGATGTTGGGCAATGGGAATGAGCCTTTAGGGCATGCTTTATTCAAGTCTTTATAATCTACGCACATTCTTAATTTATTTCCTTTCTGGGAGACTACTACTACATTAGCCAACCATTAGTGGTATTTTACCTCCCTAATCGACCCTATTTTGAGGAGTTTTGGTACCTTATCTTTGATGAACGCGTGTTTTACCTCGGATTGAGGCCTCCTTTTTTGCTTCACTGGTTTTAACCTGGGATCGATGCTTAGTCGATGGGTGGCTAATGGGACCAAGCAAAGCAATCAATGTTGTTAACAAGAAATTGTATAAGTTTCTTCCTGAGTTCGGGGGTTAATCTCGTTCCTAGGTATACCTTTCGATTTGGAAGATGCTTGATCATGACGGCCTGTTCGAGTTCTTCGACCATTGATTTCATTGCATCCGATTCCTCGGGGTCAATGATAGTTCGAGGAGTGAGGAAGTTTTCTTTGTCATCTTCGTTCGAATACTCACAGATCACTTGTTCCTCGGGTGTCGGTCCGTTTCCTGACCCGTCCTAGACAGGGGGAGTCGATGTTGGTGCCACATCGTTTACCATGAACATCTCCTTTGCTACACGTTGTTATCCGTACACCATTATTATACCGTATTTTGTTGGGAATTTCATCATCTGGTGAAGAGTTTATGGTACCGCCCTCATGTTGTGTATCCACGGTCTTCCAAGTAAGGCATTGTACACCATGTCACCATCGATAACATGAAAATTGGTGTCTTGAGCTGTACCGGACACGGTGATTGGAAGGATGACTTCTACCTTCGTTGTCTTGCTTGCCATGTTGAATCCATGAAGGATTCGAGAGGTGGGTACGATCTGGTCGAGCAGTACAAGCTGCTCCACCACCTTTGACATGATTATGTTGGCCGAGCTTCCTGGATTCACGAGCACACGTTTAATTCGAACGTTATTCAAAAGAAAAGAAATTACCATCGCATCATCATGTGGTTGGGGAAAGGCCTCGATGTCTTCTTCTCTAAATATAAGGGTGTCCTCGGGTATACAGCTCTAAGTTTGCCTTTCTGCTGCGATGGACACTTTGGCCCGTTTGAACATGGGTCCCTGTGGGATGTCGGTTCCTCCAATGATCATATGAATGATATGCTGAGGTTCTTCTGGTCCGTTCTTTCCGTGAAGCCCAATACCATTATTTTTGTGTGCATTTGCTGAGTTAGACGTTTTTTGACCTGAAATCAAAAATTCTTGGACAAGAAAAGTGCGAAGCATAACTTGTGTTTTCAGAAAACTAGTACCAAAACAATCACTATTATTCTTATCCCCACGGTGGGCGCCAAACTGTTTACCTTGAAAATTGTAACTACAAATATATTTGATTTTGTGGTTCTAAAAATACATAATTTATTGTAATACTAGTTGTAGTGCAATAGATACTAAGTGTAAGTAAAAAAGATAAGAAATACAAACCAATAGGGTCACAAGGTTTGGCCTCGAGCTGGATGGAGCAGAGCCTCGAGGTCTAAATGAGGCTAATAGCAACGAACAATTGATGAGGGATTAATGATAATGGGGGCCTCAAAGATGGCCTTTTGTGGTTAATAATGGCAATAAATGAAGAACAATAAATGAACAATGAAATAATAAGCAATAAATGTGAAGAACAATTGTGTTAGGAAAGAGCAAAAAATGTTGTATTGTATTCAATATGTTGTGTATTAATCTGAATCCTCTACAAGATGACCAGGGTCCCCTTTATATAGGAGGGAGGTCCACACACAGTACATGTCTAATCATGATGGGGAAATGCTATTGGTATAGTTGTGTAATGGCTCAGTAAGGATTTGTACTATACTTTGCAGACTCTGTCAGTCCTCATCATGTGCCCTCGACAGTCTTCCGCCTTTTCATCATAGTTGTCGATTTTCATGCTACCTCGAGGTACATTATGACGAGCCTTCGATATGCCATGCTGAGGAGAGTGCTTTGAGGACAAATCTCGAGCTGTGCTTCGATCCCATCGAGGTCGGGCTCGAAAATGCCATGGAAGCCTTAAAATTGGCCTTCCCTGATTTTAATCGTATACAACTTCCCCCCATTCTACTTATATCCCCTCACCCAAACCCTAATCCCCATTATCTGTTCACCAGCCACCTACAAACCCTCCTCTCTCCCTCAAAAACCCTAGCGCCCTCTCAATCTTCTCTTAATCTGTTTCAATCATAGATCCCTTCCATGATTTCCTTGCCTTTTATGTGTTATCTCGGTATACTTGCAAGACTATGGTATCACTTAGTACTTGCCTAAATATGGCAAGTACCATCTCTTAGATTTGGGTCCGTTCAACTTTAATCGCTTGAATCTGGACAAAATCTCGTCCATATACGTTTATATCAAGCTATATGGGTTCGATTATCCAAGATCTTCGGTTAATTTTCGATTTCTGTCAACTAGGGTTTACTTATTTTTTTCCTAAATCCAATTTTTATTTATTCAGCATGTTAATACATCCTTATTTATGTTTGATTTCACAACTTTCCTTGTTTACTTATTCAATTTTTGCTACTATATAAACCCCTCCCCATTCCCCTTTAAGACCGACCAGAATCGCTATAATCTTACTAAAATTTGAAGCTTTGTTCTATGGTTCCTTCATCATCTTGTTCTATGCTTTGTTTTGGCTGGCTAAAATCTAAGGCCACTGAGGGTCTACTATTTGAAACTTTCTCTTGGTGCGAGCATTGTCCGAGGTTCTTTTGAAGCTCTTTGGGAACTTTGACGCATTAAGGTTTTGGGTTCTTATAGATCTTTTGTTCTTTATTGTTGTCCGTTTAACTAGTAAGCCGCTTGGCTTTTGCAATTCCATCCTTATGTGTCGTTGATTTCCATGTGTCCTCACTTCTGAAATCCATGGTTTAATGTGTTTCTGGACTACTTTTATGCATGACTCTGTTAACTTTGTGTTTTTTTAAGTCTCTTTAGCGTTTAACCTTCGCCTAATGCTACTATTTCTGAGATTATCCAAGCCTAACTTGGATAATCTGACCCTCCTAAACTCGTTAAACCAGTGTATTAGTGCCTAAATACTCCTAAACATGCTTACTCGTTTTACCCTGAATGTTTGTAATGAATACTTCATGTTTGGAATGACCTATGATAGAACTTCCTTTGTTAACTATGACATGTTTCCCGACTGTTTTGTCATTTAGCATACCCCATTAATGATTGACTGAGATCTTAACAGCTACTTTAACTTGTTTTCCTTATCATGTTTGAGCTATTTTATTTCATGACATAACTTGGACCTTCTTTTAGTTAATTACTCTATTGTGACAATGGCAGAACACCTATATGTGCTATTTGACATGAGCTACTTTTCCAATTTGTTCTGAATCTCTATAATGTTTGTCTTGCATGTATAATGTGTTTTAATCTGTGATAAGAACTTTTCTATGATCTTGTTTCCCTACTAATATGTCCTTCAATATGTCTTTAGCTCGCCTAATCCCATGTTCCTTCAGTTACTACTTGATTGGTCATAATGTGTGCTCCATATCAAGTCTCTATGCAATCTTGCTTCCTAATGAAAGTTAACATGTCTGTCTTGTGACATTAAGATGTATACTTAGCATAATTTGGACCTCTTAGGTTTTCAACGTGTTTGGTATTATTTATTTGAGCATAATAACTTCTATCAATCTTGTAAACTTGTTTCTCCCCTAAGTCTTTCAATATATGGTTGTTATATTTTACTAAGTGTTGAATTCCTACTGAACCTGCTTCCGAGTCTTGCTGAACTTTCTTCTAAGTCTTGTGACCTGTTTGCTTAGTTGCTCTGTGTTATCAACTTATATGTCTTAATCATTGTCCACTCTCTCTCATTTGTTACCTATACTATTCTGAACCTAACAATCTTGGTCGGCTGAAAGACAAGGCCACCAAGGCTCTTACTACTAACCTCCATAGTGTGAGCACTACTCGGTGTCCACTCTGAGACCATTGTGAAGTCTGACACACTAGGGCCTAAGGTTCTTTGTATACCTTGTGCTAATTACTCAGTTTTGCCCCTCTATGCCTACGGAATAAGCCAATTGGCTTGCGTAAATTGTTGTTTTCTGGACCATTTGATTAACTATGGCTACTGGTTTTTTTCGAGTGATCTTGAGGTTTCTGGGCTATGCTGAAACCTGTATGGATACGAAATTGAAGACCTGGCTGGGCTGGGTAAACTTTGTTCCTGTCTTAGGCCCGCTATAGCTATTTCTATCACTTCGTAATTTATTTCATCACTGGGTCTGTAATAATTCTGTAATAACAATTCGGGTATTAGTAAAATTGGGAAAATGGGTTTATCCTAATGTTTGCATGAAAGGGTAGAAATCATGCCTATAGGTATTTAATTCATTCAGCATGTTCTGTTCCTATGTGTTTTCTAGATACCTTGCCTGTAGGACATGAGTGTTTAAATCGTTCAAGATGTTCTATGCCTATGTGTTTTGTTAGATATCATGCCTATAGGAAATAAAATGTCAATGACCTTCTCTCAATTTGCATAACTGCAGCATATTCACCAGATACTATGACTATATGATTTTGTTCTACTAATCTTCATCGAGAAATCATGCCTATAGGTCTTTTATTGATCAATTTGTTGTTGTTGTTTTACTGCTCACCTAGAAGACATGCCTATAGGAGCTAAGTATAAAAAATTGGTTTCAATAGTTAATCATTAGAAATCATTCCTATAGGGGTATTACCACTTGCTTTAAATTGTTAATGCTGAGCTTTTAAACACTATTTCATTGCTTAGCTCTTCCACTATTAGAAAGCATGCCTATATGATAAAACTGAGTAATTCTGAGTATTTCCAATGGTCATCACTGCCAACTACTGTGTAAATCACCTAGAAATCAAGTCTATAGGTTTAATCACTTATAATCTGTTATCTCAATAATCAGCTTGCAATACCAAATACCCTCTCCTAAAACTGTTAGTTATCTATAAGTGTGAAGTGGCACCTTGCATCTGAAATTGCATACACTAGGTCACATAGAAACCATGTTTATAGGGCTTAATAGCTTTAATTTGGCTCAATTCTGAAATCGTCTAACGCTTAATATGAGAATTTGTTTGCATGCATTTGTTGTCTAAGTGTGGAGGCTAACTTGAGCCCTTAATTACCTTTACATGAAATCAACTTGTTTTGTATATCACCTAGTTTTATCATTTTTGACCAGCTTAAGTTAAGTCTAGAACTATCGAAAATAGAGGTCCAAACGCCTCATGGACCATAGGCATGGGATGGGTAGTGCATGATTAAGACACGATTTAGAATCAATTAGTGCGCTATAGGTAAAAAAAATTAAAGATAGTAATCGGGTAGCAGGAGATGATAGTATGTGCCCGCTGAATAATACGAGTAACACCCCATCTCGAGGAAGTTACGAAGTATTATTTATGTTACACGGGGTGATCCATTAGGCTAAAAACATAGGACCCCCCCCCCCATCTTGTCTTTGAATAAATTATTTATGTTTATTCAGAGTCTTTTAATAATGATTTTTTCAAAACTTCTTGCTTTCTTTGTCTTTGTTTGTTTGACTAATTCAAATAATTCGAGTTCGGCCGGGACCCACAGTTGTGAACCTCGAAGAGTGTCTAACACCTTCTCTTTGAGGTAATATTGAGTCATTACCCGATGTTTGGTGATGTAAACTAGTCAAACCTAAGTCATATGCAAATAGGTTCCTTGACGCACCTTAAACCCATTATGTGATGACTCTCTCTTTTAACACCTTCCTTTAAAATAGTTGTCACGTGTCGAAATCCGATTTCGGGAGAAAAAGGGGCGCGACAGCAGCCCGAGTTGATATTTTAGGAAATTGGTAAAGATTTCAACTTTAGTAATTAAAATTAATTTCTTTTGCATTGCTTGATACTATTGAGTCGTTATTTGCTAGATTTTAGCGGGACAAAGGTGAATTTTAAAGAAAATGCACTTTTTAGGATATTGATTTGGCCTTATTGATATAAGTATATTGCCTAACCTTGTGTGAAGGAATTACCCCTTAGGATTTGGTCTAAATCATATATTTGTGTTATGTGAAACAACGCGCACATGAGGCGACGAGTATGTACATGGGCGTATGTGTGGCATATGATCGGACTAGAACTTAGTATCACGACCCAATATTCAACTACTCGTGATAGCACCTAACCCAACCTGCTAGGTAAACCATTTAATAATAAATCACAATATAGTGATAATGCTAAGAGTCAAAAATTAAATAATTGAATCTTATACAATTCCCCAAGGACTAGCAGTACAAATTATGAGCTTGTAAGACTTAGAGTTTATAAAGTTTGTACAAAATAAATACATCATCTATTCGAAATGTACATAAACATATTTATAAATCTAAAGGTACCCAAAACAAGAGATAGCTATAACCAGAATATAAGTACATCTTTAATGTCAGCTCTCGCCACTCGCAGCAACATCAGCTCCAAAATCTACGCGTAAGGTGTTGAAGTGTATTATGAGCACAATCAACCCCATGTACTCAATAAGTAACAAACCTAACCTTAGGTTGAAAGTAGTGACGAGCTTGGATAACGGTTAGAGTCCAACACAAATAGCCAAGAACAACTTGTAAAAATGTCATAAAAGCAGCACAAGTAATAACTCAAAGATATGATGCTCAGCTCGTTCACAGTTACAGAAAAATAAGCATGCTTATCAGGTATAACAATAAAACCCAAATCTTTCACCAAAATCACCAAAATATGAGTAAATTAGAAAACTATGATTTTTCCCAAAAACATTCAACTACAGATAAGATATTTCATTCTCAGATAGCATGAGGAACTTATATCTCTATGCCTACATGTCAATGTGCATGTGAAATCATGAGTGTCACAAAACCGTGTAGTATGTGTAAATGCATCTCTATGCATGTATGTTAAGTATGAACGTCAAATGCAATGCATTACAGTGATTAACTCATGTACTCACACTCTCAGGGTACTCAATCTCACTGTCTCGCTCCCACTAGTCACACTCAATCACTCAACACACTCAGTCACTTAGCACTATACAGTACATGCGCTCAATGCTGGTATGTCAGACTCTGAAGGGGTGGATCCTACCCAAGCGCTAGTATAAAGCCATTATGGCTTGCTGTGGCGTGCAGCTCGATCCCATCAATAATAATAACGTCTATAAGTCTTACTGTGGCGTGCAGCCCAATCAATACAATAATAATATATATAAAGCCAATATGGCCCGCTACGTCGTGTAGCCTGATCCCATCATAAATCAATAAAACCTGATGCGGTGTGCAGTCCTATCCTATCAATATCACTCATAATCCATCCCTTATGACTCAAATCAGTCCTCAATCTCTCCAATCTCTCGGGCTCACAAACTCCATTCCAATCAACCAAAACAATGATAACATGATGTGACAACAAAGGCTAAGATATGATATGCAAATGATTGAATATGACTGAGCATGCAATTGCAATTTAAGCAAATAACTCAACAACAGAAATGACCTTCGTGTGTCCAAACAGATTAAGAATATAGCCTAAACATTATTTCTAACATGGATCACAACTCAGTTACACTAGCATGTAGAAATTTCATAGATAGAAATAAGAATAGGGAACTATGTAGTACCCACAGAATCATCTGAGTCATAATTCACACGTTGCATGCCAACATACCCATCACCTAGCATATGTGTCACCTCAACACCAAACACATAACACATATGTTCAAGGATTCATACCCTCACCACCATGTTTAGAAGTGTTACTTACCTCGAACAAGCCGAATCCAATATCGAGCAAGCCAAACAATATTCTAAAAATGCCATCCCGCATGTACCGACCTCCGAACGGCTCAAAACTTGCCAAAAGAAACTCAGGAAAATCAAATAATGCAAAGAAAACAAACCCTATCGGTAAAGGTGGAATCTTTAATCAAAAGCTCAAAGTCAACCAAAATGTCAAACTTGGGCCCGCACTTCAGAATGATGAAAATCACAAAATCCGACAACTCATTCAATTATGAGTCCAACCATACTAGCTTCACTCAAATATGACTCTAAATCAATGTTCAAAACTCAGAAATTCACTTTATGAAATGTTAGACAAATACTCCCAAATTTCATTTTGAAATCATCAATCAAATGCCAAAAATAAAAATGGATTCATGAAAAATAACAAAATCGAGTATAGAATACTTACCCCAATCCATGTGGTGAAAATTGTCTCCAAAATCTCCCAAATTCGAGCTCCCCAACTTAAAATATGACCAAATGAACAAACCCTCAATATTATATGCGTTTGCCCAACTGTTCTGCCTCGTTTCTTTTGCCAAATAATTTCGAAACTCACTTTTAAGGACTCCGATATATTCCTCATGAAATTCCAGTCAAGCTAGGCTTTTGAATAACTCCATTTGACCTTATAATAAAGGAGATATGTTGGTTTCAATAGTTGAAAATAGTGCAGATTTTTAAATACGAATATGTGGCAATTTTGTAATTAATCTGACAAATCTAGCAACCCATTTCTTGTAAAATGACCATAAATTCCTCATACGATGTCGAATCTTGATGATTCCAGTTGTTTTGGTTTCAAAATTATGATACAGATATAATAGTTTAGTCAAAACACGAATCTAAAGCTGTTTGCTCAATATGGTAACCTTTATGCTCAAATCAACGTCGAAACCGAAAACAATCACCATACAACCCAAACTTATGCAAAACTCATTGGAATTTAATCAAACTTTATAGACATTTCCAAAATCATCATACAAATTTATTGGATTAATTAAAATCCAAATTCGAGTTCGTTTGCCCAAAAGTCAAGCATTGGTTAACTCTTCCAACTTAAAGCTTCTAAAACGAGAATCATTCTTCCAAATCAATCTTGAACCGCTTGAAAACTAAAATCAACCATACAAGCAAGTTATAATACATAATATGAAGCTACTCAAAGTCTCAAACCACCAAATGGAATGCTAAAGCTCAAAACGACTGGTCGGGTCGTTACATTCTCCCCCACTTAAACATATGTTCATCCACAAATGTGCCAAGAGTCATTCCAAAGCCATTAAATCGCTATATACCCTCACCATTCATATAACCATGGGTGATCCTACGTCACCCCAAATCCATATAAGCCCGAAAATACCACCTAACAAAGGATCCTTGCTTCAACCTTAGTCCATAAACTTTAAAACCAAAATCCCCAACATCCGGAACTAATTATATGACCCGATTCTTGTCTCTGTTGTTACACCACATATTTTCATACATAAAAGTGTGTCGTAAGCAAACTAATACAAGACCAAAAATGAGATCATATTGGGAAGTATATGAAGTAAGTTATCATGCTACCTCGGAGGTTAAAAATATTGAAGATCATGAACAACAAGTACAAAGAGAGTTGGAAGGTTCATAAGCTAAAGGAATTCAAGAAAATAATGTTTCGTCGAAACTCAACAAGTTTGGAATGTTATAACCCGTACCTTTGGGGTGAGACTAGGGTTCTTAACATGGTAAGAGGGTTATGCTATGATTTATTTTAGTTTTATGGTAGTCATATGTTATGTTTTGAGGTAAAGCGAGTTATGGAACAAAAGTCGATGAAAGTCAACACATGTTACGTTCATAAGTTTTACTGAAATTTAGGTCAAATGTAACTGCGATTTTATACCAATATACTTAGAGTTACGGGGGGTCCACCCATAAAATTTAATATCAATAAGTTTATTTTTGAACTCATAAAACCGTTTGTCAATATGATATGGGACTATAGATCTATATGCCTTTTTTGCAAGACTGCGCAGACTGCTAAGTGACAAGTAGGTGTGTCACCTACTTGCTTAAATGAGAGGATTATATATGTCAAAAAATTGGGCAGTTCGGGACATCCAAATAGAACTTCTAAAGGCCTATTTTCTTCATATAATACACTGATAATAGGGCACAATAACCAGACCTAAACCCCTACAAACATCCTCTCAAAAATTGCCCACAAACCCTAATTGATTTTCTCTCCTTTTCAAGTTTTAGTTGGAGGTAAAACCTAGAGTTTGAAGACTCATGAAGTTTAAATAAGGTAATTTAACTTCTCTATTTCATCCATTTTTTCTCCTGGAGATGCATGGAGAGTCATTCTATAATTGTAAAGACTCACGGGATGATGATCGGAAGCCGTGAGTTCGAGTTATTCACTTGTATTGGACTATTTTGTGTTGTTGTTGGACTGAGTGTTTTGCTACTATTTTAGGGAGTTTTAGAGGAGAAATAGTGTGGAGAAACATCACATAAATGCAGGGTGGTGGTCTGGATGTTCGTCGTAATATTTTCAGGTTGTTTGACACTACTACAGTGGTCGTTTTTTATATGAAGAGATCGGGGTGTGTTGGGCTGTTTTGTTGCATTTTGTGATATATATAAGGTTGGAAAATTATGTATATATGTTTTTAATTGTTGTGTTCTTGTGTTTTTGGTATTATCTTGAATTGGAGGAAGTAAGGGTTATAGGGGAAATGTTGCGCATTTTAATACAAAATAAGCATGTCGTTCGTTGTGCAATAGTTGTCCTTTCGTAACTTAATGATAGTATTATTAATATTGTTGTAGATTAATGTGCGAAGAAGCGAGTTAGACTTAATGATTATAAAGATTGTGATAAGGTATGTTAAGTCTAAACCTTTCCTTCATTTTGGCATGATCCCGTAACTACACTAGTTTGATAATGAGACATAAAGAGAAGTTTGTATTCCTAAACTTATGTACATTATCCTAGTCTCATAAGTTACAGTATTCTCCCTTATCGGGACTTTATATTCAGTTAAGTATTGTCTTCTTTCAAGAGAGCCGAGGTTCTCTCTCTCTCTCTCTCTCTCTCTCTCTCTCTCTTTATATATATATATATATATATATACACACATTATTACAGTATTTTCACTACCATCGAGATATAATCAATGGGCTAGCCCCTATTGGGAAACCTCTAATCATATGGTAAGTTATATACCGAGCCTACTATGGTCGTGCGTCTATGAGCGAGCCCACAATGGTCGACATACAGAGCCTAGTATGGCCCATCGCCTATGAGCGAGCCTACTACGGCAAAGTAGTACCACGTTTCGAGCCTTATAGGGCCGGACAACTATTTTGCTTACTATATTGAGAGAGCTGAGTCAGTATCAACAGGTAAGTATTATCTCCAAATCATCTTTGACTCCAGTTACTTTTATTTTTTATATTGTCAGTTTAGTTTCAGCTTTCAGTTATTCTATTGCCTTACATACTCGGTACATTATTTTGTACTAACTCTCCCTTCCTAGGGACGCTGCATTTCATGTATGTAGGTTTGGATAGACAGCTTGGTATACCTACTCCGTAGGTGTTGTCTGTGACCATTTTGATCGATAACTTGCACGTCCTTCGAAGTTGTTGAGTCTAGGGTTTTGAGTACATATTGTGTATATATGTATATATATTATGGGTAGGTCGGGGCCATATTCCGAGTACATCCATCAGTAGAGGCTTGTAAACATATCCTATCAGTTAATGCAGTATGTTGGGCTTGTAGGCCTTGTATATATATTTCATTGGTTGTGAGTTGTAGTAGTTATGATGGCCTTGTTGTCCCGGCTTTATATTGATGTTTAGTCAAAGCTAGTTTCCGTTAAGTTTTATATTTTGCTATGTGAATTGTCTTGCAATGTGGCCCCATGACCAAAGTACGACATTGTATGTTCAGAGTCCCTTAATCGCAAGTTGGTATGCTAGGTTAAGTGAGGCAATGGGTGTCGGTCTCACCCCCCAGGTTTGGGGCATGACAAACTTGGTATCAGAGTCATTTTGTCTTCGGAAGTCTACAAGTCGTGTCTAGTAGGGTCTTTTTTTATAGATATGTTGTGCACCACATTATATAAGCAGGGAACTACTGGGCATTTAGGGATACCACCGCCTGATCCTCCACCACCACCTGAGGAGATTCTTAGGGATACCACACATCCAGTTCCCCCTCCACTTCCATCAGATCGGGACTTGAGGAGTGTGTTGCATTTGTTGACACAATTGGTAGCTACCCAGCAACAGGGTAAAACATCAGCTAGTGCAAGGTCTTCTAAGGGGTTTGGGAGTTCAAGGATTATAAAGTTTATTGCTTTGAGTCCCCCAGAGTTCACGGGGACGGATCAGAGGGAGGACCTGTAGGATTTTATTGATCAGCTTCACAGGATCTTTGGGGCTATGCATGCCACGGAGAAAAAGGCAGTAGAGCTAGAAGTTTTTCGACTCTGAGATATATCCACCCTTTAGTATGAGGGATGGGAGAGGTCCAGGGGACGTGATGCACCTCTAGCTATTTGGAAAAAAATTTCAGATGTCTTCCTTGAGCAGTACTTACCACAAAAGATCCGACAGGCTCGAGTCGATCAGTTTCTAGCCCTCAAGCAAGGCAATATGAGTGAGTATAGTCTCTATTTTGACTCATTAGCTAGATATGCTCCATCCATATTTGCTACTATGCAGGACAGGATCCACTGGTTTATAGCAGGGTTGGCCCCAAAGTTGACCAAGGCATATGCCACTACAGCATTACAAGATAGTATGGACATCTCCTATATTCAGGCATTTGCCTAGAATATAGAAAGGGGTGGGTGGCGACAGTAGGGTACAGAGAGGATTGAGCAATGTCAGCGTAAGAGGATGAGATTTGCTAGGTCTCATGAGCAATCTTAAGGTAGTTATAGGCCCTAGTACTTCAGAAGGCCTCCGCCGCCGCAGTTACAGGGTTACAGGTATGATCGCTATAATCAATCAGGACCAGTTGAGAGCATACAGGCATCGGGTTTGCAGCGATAACAAATTTCAATGCAGACATGGTCATTTTTGTTGCGGTGTGACATCTATGGTAGAGTACACTTGGGACAATGTCGAGTAGGTTCTAATGCTTGTTATACATGTGGGCGTCCGGGTATATGATTCGAGATTTCCCAATTAGAGATTCTGATGGTATGGCATAACCAACAAGTTCAGCTACAGGATAATCTATGTCTGTGCATCCTTCAGGGCGTGAGTCTCAATCTTTGATTGGTAGAGGTCGAGGCCGAGGTAGAGGTTCCAGTTCAGGGGGTAACTAGAACTGTATCTATGCTTTAGAGGGTTGATAGGACCAGGAGTCTTTACCAGACGTTGTGATAGGTATAATGTCCATTTTTTCTCATGATGCTTATGCCTTGATAGACCCAAGATCTACTTTATCGTATGTTACTCCATTTGACATGGGGAAGTTTTGTATAGTGCCTGAAATACTAAGTGATCCTTTTAGGTATCTACACCGGTCGGAGAACCGATTATTGCTAGATGGGTTTACTAAGGTTGTATGGTGACAATTTTTAGTCGTCATACCTCAGCTGACCTAGTTGAGCTAGAGATGATGATTTTTTATGCTATCATGAGTATGGACTGGTTGGCATCTTGCTATGCCATAGTTGATTTCTAAGCAAAGGCAGCTAGATTTCATTTTGCGGGTGAGCCAGCCCTTGAATGGGTAGGTAATACAGTGACACCCAAAGGTAGGTTTATTTCCTATCTAAAGGCGAAGAAAATGATTGCAAAGGATGCATTTATCATATTGTGCGACTTAGAAATGCAGATGCTGAGATACCTACACTTCAGCTATTCCATTAGTCAAAGAGTACGCATATATTTTTCTAGATGTGCTTGTAGGTATTCCTCCAGAGCAAAAGATTGATTTTAGCATCAATTTGCTTCCGGGAACTCAACCAATATCCATCCCTCCATATAGAATAGCACCTTCCAAATTGAAGGAGTTGAAGGAGCAGTTAAAAGATTTGCTGGAGAAAGGTCTCATCAGGCCCAGTACCTCACCTTGGGGTGCATCGGTATTG
This sequence comes from Nicotiana sylvestris, assembly GCF_000393655.2. Lineage (NCBI taxonomy): Eukaryota > Viridiplantae > Streptophyta > Magnoliopsida > Solanales > Solanaceae > Nicotiana > Nicotiana sylvestris. The sequence goes on along the minus strand of NC_091057.1, from coordinate 89,042,798 downwards.
TTTGTGCGGAAGAAAGATGGCTCGCTGAGGATGTGTATTGATTATAGGTAGGTGAACAAGGTAAATATTAAGAATAAGTATCCACTTCCAAGGATCGATGACTTGTTCGACTAGTTGCAGGGGGCTAGATGCTTTTCAAAGATAGATTTGAGGTCAGGGTACCACCAGGTCAGAGTTCGGAAGAAAAATATTCTGAAGACAGCCTTCAGGACCTGATATGGCCACTTCGAGTTCCTTGTCATGTCCTTCGAGTAGACGAATGCAGCCGCAGTATTTATGGACTTGATGAATAGCCTATTCTGGCCATTTTTAGATCTGTTCATGATAGTATTTATTGATGATATTTAGGTTTATTCACATTTAGAGGAGGAGCATGCGTACCACCTACGAGCGGTACTCCAAACTCCATGATCGTAAGTTGTATTCTCAGTTTTCTAAATATGAGTTCTGGTTAGAGTCTGTAGCATTCTTGGGGCATATTGTATCCGATAAAGGTATAAAGGTAGACATTCAGAAAATTGAGGCCGTGAAATCATGGCCTAGACCTACCACTCCGACAGAGGTTCATAGCTTTCTATGCTTAGCAGGATACTACCAGAGGTTCGTAGAGGATTTTTCTTCCCTTTCGGCACCATTGACGAAGCTGACTCAGAAAGCAGCTAAGTTTCAGTGGATAGAGGCTTGCAAGCGGAGTTTCCAAGAGCATAAGAACATATTGACCTCAACGCCAGTTCTAACACTTCCAAAGGGTCCAGAGGGTTATGTCGTGTATTGTGATGCCTCAGGTGTTGGGTTATTATGTGTCCTAATGCAACATGGGGAGGTAATTGTGTATGCTTCAAGGCAATTGAGGAAGCACGAGAGGAATTATCTGACTCACGACCTTGAGTTAGCTGCGGTTGTCCATGCAATTAAGATATGGCGGCATTATTTATATGGTGTTCATGCTGATATATTTACAAATCATAAAAGCATAAAATATATCTTCAAGAAAAAAGAGTTGAATTTGCGACAAAGGCAATGGCTAGAGTTATTGAAAGATTATGATGTTAACATTCTTTACCATCCAGGGAAAGCTAATATTGTAGCAGATGCCTTAAGTCACCGATCTATGGGTAGTTTATCACATGTAGAGGCTGAGAAAAGCAAATTAGCTAGAGAGATTCATAAATTGGCTTATTTGGGGGTTAGGTTAGTAAATTCTGACGATGGTGGAGTTGTACTCCAAAACACTGCCTAATCATCTCTCATAGCTGAAGTCAAGGAAAGGTAATACGAGGACCCAGAGTTAGACAAGTTGAGAGAGCGAGTTCCACAATAGAAGAAGCCATTGTTAGAGCTCAAAGGAGATGGGGTTCTCATATACAGGGGTCGTCCGTATGTTCTAAATGTAGTAGGTCTATGTCAGAGGCACATTATTCATGGTACTCCATTCATCCTGGGTCGACAAAGATGTATCATGACATTAAGGATATGTATTGGTGGAACGATATGAAGAAAAACAATGTTGATTTTGTCACCCAGTGTCCTAGTTGCCAGCAAGTGAAGGTAGAGCACCAAAAGCCCGAAAGGCTAATGCAAACTATAGAGATCCCGATGTGGAAATATGAGGCGATAAACATGAACTTTATCACAGGTTCACCTCGTTCTCATTGTAAGTTTGATTCTATATGGGTGATAGTTGATAGGCTCACAAAATCAGCCCATTTTCTACTGGTAAGATCTAGATATACAGCGGATGATTATGCAAAGTTATATATTAAGGAGATAGTGCGGCTACAAAGAGTACCGGTATCTATTATAGCTGACCATAGGGCCCAGTTTACAGCACATTTCTGGAGGTCATTTCAGAGAGGTCTAAGGTCTCAGGTGAATCTCATCACAACTTTTCATCCATAGACTGATTGACAAGCGAGCGCACAATTCAGTCGCTCGAGGATATCTTACAAGCATGCGTGTTGGATTTTAAAAGAAGTTGGGATGAACATCTACCTCTTATCGATTTTATATATAATAACACTTACCACTCCAGTATCCAGATGGCTCCGTACGAGGCTTTGTATAGGCATAAGTAAAGATCTATTATAGAGTGATTTGATGTTGGAGAATCTAGGTTACATGGTCCAGACTTGGTTCAGCAGGCCGTAGAGAAAGTAGAGCTTGTCTAGGAGCTATTGTTGACAGCTCAGAGTAATCAGAAGTCATATTCTGATGTGTGGCGATGAGACTTAGATTTCGGGGTTGATGACTTGGTATTCTTAGAGGTGTCGCCTATGAAGGTCATGATGAGGTTTGGCAAGAAAGGCAAGCTTGGCCCACGGTATATTCTACCTTATTGGATTATTTGAAGAGTGGGCTGAGTAGCATATGAATTAGACCTTCCCTCGGGATAGGAGTCTGTCCATCCGGTTTTTCACGTATCTATGCTACGGAAGTGCATTGGCGATCCTACCTGAGTGGTGCCCATTGATGATGTACATATCACTAAGGACATATTGTACGAGGAAGTTCCAGTTGCCATCCTAGACCAACAAATCCGCAAGCTAAGAAATAAAGAGATAGCCTCCGTGAAATTTTTATGGAGAAGCAAGAACATGGAAGAGATGACGTGGGAAACGAGGAAGAAATGAAGTCTAAATATCCCCACCTACTTCAAACTGAAGATATGGCTTAAGATGGGATACTTCAGCAGAGCTCTATTCAGGCGCATAGGTCATCAGATAAGCTCTTATTTTTGACTTTCAGTATTTATGATTTATGGTCGTGTGAGGCCAAGTGTTGCTATTTATAGACATTGGCTATGTGTGGCAGGTATAGTATGTTTTCTGGCTGTGTGCAGGATGGTTTTAGTCTAGTATACGGAAGAGACTCTGGTAAAAAAATTTCCCAACTCTTTAAGAGTAAACATTCAAGGACAAATATTTCTAAGGGGGGAACGATGTTACACCATATATTTTCATATGTAAAAGTGTGTCGTAAGCAAACTAATGCAAGACCAAAAATGAGGCCATCTTGGGAAGCATATGAATTAAGTTATAATGCTACCTCGGAGATTAAAAATATTGATGACAATAAACAACAAGTACAAGGAGGGTTGGCAGGTTCAGAAGCTAAAGGAATTGAAGAAAATAATGTTCCGTCGAAAGTCGATAAGTTTGGAATGTTATAACTCATACCTTTTGGGGGAGACTAGGGCTCTTAACATGATAAGAGGGTTATGCTATGATTTATATTAGTTTTATGACAGTCATGTGTTAAGTTTTGAGGTCAAGTGAGTTGTGGAACAAAAGTCGATGAAAATCACTACATGTTACATTCATAAGTTTTACTCAAATTTGAGTCAAATGTAACTCCAATTTTCTCCCAATATACTTAGAGTTATGGGGTGTTACACCCATAAATTTGAAGATCTATGAGTTTGTTTTGTAATGCATTAAATTGTTTATCAATATGATATCGGGCTAGAGAGATATATACGTTTTTGCAAGATTGCGCAGACTGCTAGGTGACAAGTAGGTGTGTCACCTACTTTCTTAAATGAGAAGATTATATATGTCCAAAAATGGGGCAGCTCGGGTCGTCCAAAGAGACCTTTTAAAGGCATATTTCCTTCATATAATACATGGATAATAGGGCACAATAACCAACCTTAAACCCCTGCAAACATCTGTTATATCTTGCATTTTCGTATGTTTAAGTTTCATCTTCCGTTAATTGACATAGACTCGGCGATGAGATTATCTTGAGGTTAATGTATTTACGCTAATTATAACAAACAATAAGTAAGTTTCAAGATGGATAAAAGGTACACGAATTAAATTAAACGAGTTTCGTTGAAAGTGGCAAATTTTGGATAAAATACGAGTCGAGTGATAATACCCGACAATTATGGACTAGTACCATACAAGGTACCATATGTCCGTAATAGTATGATGTATAAAGTATATTAGAAATAAATAAAATTTTAAGTAATTTGAGGCAATTTTTAAATTATGCAGGTAATTAATTAATCACCGAGTAACGAGACCTTACCCAGTTAACTACTAAGTGGATAAAAATTTATAAAATACACCCCAAAAACGTGGCAAGAAGCCACTAATCTAGAGCATGACTAAGTAATCACACAAGATTAGTGTCTATCTAACATCAACGTGTAAGACATTAAGCACTCAATGTATATAAAAATTTGGTCACTTTTAAGAATGGGATCTCTTTTGTAAAGTTTGATTCATTTTGAACAAAGAGCAAAAATGTTCTTTTCCTAGTAACGAAACATTCTGTTCCATTTAATATAAGCAAGAAACATATATATTAACTTTGCTAGTTCAATACTACAAGAACATAAGCTTAGTTCATACAAAATATTTCAAGAACAGAAGTTAAAGTCCTTCCAATTTTTGCGGTTTTATAGAAGTACGATGCAATCTTCTCTAAAAATATTACATGGAGTTTTTCCTACTCCATGTATATTAAGGTTATCCTTTTTTTTCTTTTTGCATGGTCTAAATTATACAGAAGAAATCAACAATCGCACAATTTCCATAAATTACTCTATTCATAGAAATACTAGGGGTGTCTATATTCTTCCCCATGAGAATTATTATTATCTTTGATTCATGGGTCTCTGAATAATACGCATTTAAAAAAGTTTATCCGGAGAGAATATTCAGATTATTATGTATTTTTCATGCATTTTACCCATTTATACATGTGCATTGACCCATGACCAGATGGTGTTATATACGTGTATATATGTAAATATATGTATATGGGATATGGGAAAAGGTTACGGCGTTATATACGCACCACCATTTGATCAGCTGGTATATGTTGATGATGTTGCTCACAGTGGCCTAGACGATATGATGGGATGCCTTCAGTAGCTTGATGATATTATATACACCCATATCTATGCATGACATGATATTTATATGCACGTGCATGACATTGTAAATGATTCAAATTTTACAAAGTTATTCAAATTTAAAGATGTGTTTCTTTATTTCTGTACGTGGCAAAATCAGAGGACTTGATTTCTTGATGTCAAGTCACTTCGGAAGAACGCCTCGAGACCCCGAGGATGGATGGCCACGACCGAGTTCCAGACCTCAGGGCTCGTCAAGGCTCGACTTAGAGAGAACAGAGATCGAAGCCAGGATGAAGGGGGAGCTCCCAAGGCACACGGCTAGGCCTGATAGGGCTAGCCTATACAGAGCCTATGCTGGGGCATTGCATCAAGTCATCCCATCTCCATACTTTGTAATTAATTTCCACGTAATTGTAGCCGAGTTCCCCTCCTATATAAAGGGGACTCACACTACCTTGTAACGGACTAATGTCGCTCCATTTTCTCCATAAGTGAAATAATCTCTCTCTCTTTCTCTCTCTCTCTCTCTTTCTTTCGAAGCTTGTTCGCTCTCACTGGTCCGAGGCCACCTCGATATTTATCGTGTTCTTACTCATTCTTCATCATATGCCTTAGTATTAGCCATAAAGAGACTTGTTTGATTATATCTTCAACTATTATCCCATCCTCGACTATCCTCGATAGCTCGAGCTCAATCCTGACATCGACCCCGAGGTCCTTCATCGACCGGACCTGTATCCGGGCAGCAAGCCCTTCGATTTGATTATTATCTCATTTTAGCTTACATTTAATCTTCAAACTCCATATTATTAGTATCAACTGCTCTAACAACTAACTTAATAATAAATCACATATTTTTAGAATCCCATTTACAAATTTAATTGTTGTTACCATTTTCACGGTAAACAGTTTGGTGCCCACCGTGGGGCTAAAAATAATAGTGATTATTTTCTTGCTAGTTTCATTGCACAAACGCACATTATCTTTCACACTTTTTCTTGTCCAAGATCCTTTGATTTCAGGTGGAAATGTCTGGCTTGGTCAACGGAGTCGAGAACGACAACCTCGAGAATCACGGGGAAAATGGCGTGGCTGTCTCGGTCGCCGGAGCACCACCATTGAATCCTGATAACGTGCCCGGACCGATTATAGCGAACGCGGACTCACAGGACGCACATCATGTCAACGAAACTTCTCACACAGACATGAGCGTTCAACATATCGACCAATAGAAAGCCCAACAAATCCCAGCTCGAGAAACACAGGAAGTTAGCCTTCACGATATTTTTGAAATGTTGCAGGCACAGCAGTTGGCTATCGCCCAGCTACAGAGCTATCCGAAGTCTCCCAGCACAGCGGCTCCAAAGACAACTCCCCCCACCGAGCAATACCCAAATATCAAGCAATAACGGGTCAGTGGCTGACCCCTCCAGAGTGAAGATGCTCGAGTACCTCTTCAAAAGGATCGTGTCAGGTTCGTGGAGGTTCATGCAATAGTTCTCCCCCAGGGAAGCGGTCCTGGAACCAGCTTCACGAAAATCTGGAATGCCGGAACTCCCTAGGCGCGACAGGACCTCGGACACCGAAGAGTGTACCACTGCTTACACACGTGCGGATAAAGGCAGCGACCTTCAGGATGATAAGTTCGAGCCCGTCTCGTTAAAGAAGTTTGTAGAAACACTCTCGAAAGAAACCATTATGTGGCACCACAGCCTAGCGCCCGACCTCACATACTCGCTTAACCCAACGGATTCCTCCACAGAAGCACACGTCGATGCCATCGAAGCAGTAACAGAAGAGCCCGACATATCGGAGGTCGAACGAAGAGAGAATGAAATACCACAGGAAGTCACGCCTCATTCACCAATAGGACGAGTGAGATCGTCCCCGGTTTCGGATGACTGGGAAACACAGGTCTTCGCCTGAAGTTTAAACGAGGCATGCCCGATGACTCCAGGTCTTTTCAAACGACGCTTAGTCAGATACCCAGCCGAGACCTGGCCGTATGCCCATACCCGGCACCGGCCACGAATCAGGGCCACGGACAACTGTCAGGGAACCTCTACGGTTCTGGTATACCCAAGCAGGCTCCTAGAAAAGCAACTGATGCCAAACAGAGGGAGGTACCATCCATGTGCCGCGAACGGGAGGAACGCCTCAAGAGGCAACCTATCTCGCAACGGTAGGAAAATATTTCGAGGTCCACTTCTTCGAGGAACCTTCAGTGGAACCGGATCTGACGAGGCACGGCCGATAGAGGAGTCCCACCCAGCAGAGTACAATTTCAACATTGCTATACCAAACATCATGATCACCATAAGTGAAACCAGGGATGCTGAGCGACTCAAGCCTATTCGACCAAGACCATTTCAAAAGAACCACAACTCAACGCGGGAACCGTAGGGCGCACGCAGCCATGGGGTCAAAAGTGACCCCCATCTCGGAAAGACGACAGTCGTGCTACTCAATGAAAAATGCCGCCGAGTACCATCGAGCGGTTGGGTTCGAGTCCAGTCCCAAGGAAGGAAGGCAAACGCGAAGGATGAAGTGAACAAGCCGCAACTTATTACCACGACAGTGAAGGAGTGGCAACACCCTCCGCGGACTCATAAAATGGAAAGTAAAAAATTTTGCTGTCAGGAAAAGACGGGTCAAGGGAAGTACTCCGGAGGACACCCTTACATCCAGGGAAAAAGTTATCGGTGCCTCGCCTCGGTATCACATTGACGCATTGGTAACCCTTTCCCTCATTTGATCTATTTCGAATAAAACATGTGTTCGTGAATTCAGGTAGTTCAATCATGTACAACAACGATGTCGAACCAAAGTCAATAGGGTGGTCTGGGCTAACGGACTAAATCACTCCTGCATCCCGGATCCTTGGCAAATTCCTAATGGCGAATCATAGCAAAGACTATCCTCTTAATACGGTCCGTATAAGCTCAGGCCAGGACATCGAGCTCGGTATCATCGGAGGAGGTGCAAAGCACGGACATCTTATTCAGACGACGGCAGGCACACCACTCGGAGACAGCATCGACCCTGTATCGCCAAAATCATAGAACCTCTTGCAAAGGGCAGAACTAAAATAGGTCGACAGAAAGCAATACGCAACAAGAGGAAGTTCTTCACCATATAATGCATTGTCGACACCAATGCCCCCACCCAAAGGGTAAGCAAACCGCATTCTCAGCCAAACCTGATAAGACACAGCGGATAGTTGTATTGGGACTCACACCTCGGAAGTTTAGAAAACATACCGAACCTCAAAACGTCACCTACGCGTCCCGTGGTAAGGAAGAACTGCTTTATTCCGTTGTTATTTTTTCACTAACCTATATGCAGACAACTGGCTAGGATATTCGGAGGTTCTAAATCTACTAGGGGGGCCGCCGCGCTCCTTCCCCTTATTCGGGCTTCCGCCCCAAAAAGGGCCTTGTCAGCAAGACTATTAGCGTTGCCGCATAACCCCAGATGAGGATCTGATACAGTCGTAGGCCTTCTTCTACAGTCCAATGACAAGTGATGATCTGCTTCTGAAGGCACTATCCCCTCAGGAGGACTAGGAAACGGCAGACTAAACCCCAATCGGGAATTATGTACCGGGTCGAATGGTCCTAGAAGCCACACCCGCGCGGGCCGAGCTCGCGACAATGAAACAATATATGTCTGCACCAAGCAATAAAAAGATATCTTTTCAGCATCTTATTCTCCAAAAAAGGAAATCTCAAGTATACCCCCAACAGGGGCCTCTCCACCAAATGCGTCCCAAGATACTCGGAGACTTAGCGTCAGCAATTCAACACTTGCACGACCCCAAGATCGGAACTCCGGGCTCATAAAGCCCCTACAAGGCAACTCCGAGCTCACGAAAAATGGTCTTCACGCTTAAACAAATTTGATGACTCGGAGACTGTCGATCATCGCCAATCGCCATGCGCTAGAAAACCCAAAACTGTAAGACCCCTAGAGGGCAGACTCGGCGTAACCAGATCTATTCCACAAAACTGTAAGACCTCAACTGGCATGAAAATTTCAAAGTTCAGGCTATACATCGCATTTGTAAGAATCCCGAAAGGGCATATCCTCGTTGTAGACGCCTGAACTGTCACTCGGAATCAAAAATGGCTATGGCCAAACACATATGACTCCGGTCAAAATGGCTGATACAGCGAAACTAATGTGACTTGGGGACACCCGACCATCGCTAAACAAAAATAGCAGGCCACTACTTCGAATATACTTCAGAAAGAACCGGTTAAAACATGCTTCCCTCAATAGGCAAAAAATGAGCTTCAACCATGTCAGCTCCAAATCACAAGACTTCGACCTACTCATGAGCTATGAACCTTCTGAGGTGCTCGAAACATCGCTAACAACAACTTGAAATCGAGGTTCTTCCAAAACCAACTACGGGTCAGGCAAAAATCTTTCAAAAGACCTTAACGAGCGGAAAATAAAGCCTACAAAAAGCCCACGGGTAAAAACAGCGTAAGAGCCATTGTCTCTAGCTAAGCAAGCCTCTGGGACACATATTAGAAGGTCTCTACGACCAAACAGCATAACAACCATTGTCGCCAGCAAAAAATTGACAACTTGAGGATTAAAATGAGTTCGAATCGTAACCCGATTCGGAGATTGGATCCAAAATAGTTAACTATGAAAGCCTCCGGGCCACATACTAAAAGGCCTCAATGGCAAAAACAGCGTAAGATCCATTGTCGCCAGCCCAAAAAAAAATTGACAACTTAAGGGTAAATTAAACCTCGAATCGCAACGCAACTCGTAGACTAGACCCGAAATAGTTAAACTGCAAGATGCCTAAGGGCATGGCATAAATGCCATTATTGCCAGCCGACTGAGCCTCCGGGCCACCTACCAGTAAGGTCGATTTGACCCAAAGCACAAAAGGCCATCTCCATCCGCCCGTGGAGGCAGGAAAGAACTTGAGGGTCAATTGAAGCTCAAATCGCAACGCGACTCGGAGACTGGACCCGAAATGGCTAAACTACAATATGCCCAAGGGCACGGCATAAATGCCATTATCACCAACTGAGTGAGCCTCCGGGCCACCCACTAGTAAGGTCGATTTGAACCGAAGCACAAAAGACCATCGCCATCCGCCCATGCAGGCAGGAAAGAACTTGAGGATCAATTAAAGCTCAAATCGCAATGCGACTCGGAGACTGGACCAGAAATGGCTAAACTACAATTTGCCTAAGGGCATGGCATAAATACCACTATCGCCAGCCGAGTGAGCCTTCGGGCCACCCACTAGTAAGGTTGATTCGACCCAAAGCACAAAAGGCCATCGTTATCCGCCCATACAGGCAGGAAAGAACTTGAGGGTCAATTGAAGCTCGAATCGCAACGCGACTCGGAGACTGGACCTGAAATGGCTAAACTACAATATGCCTAAGGGCACGGCATAAATGCCACTATCGCCAGCCGAGTGAGCCTCCGGGCCACCCACCAATAAGGTCGATTTGACCCGAAGCACAAAAGGCCATCGCCGTCAACCCATGCAGGCAGAAAAGAACTTGAGGGTCAATTAAAGCTCGAATCGTAATGCGACTCGAAATCTGGACCCAAATTAGTCTAAAAGGCCAAGGGTAAGAAACGGGAACAATTACTACCTGTCCGCACGGGCATAGATGATTTAAGGGCAGGAAGGCTCGAGTCGAAGCCCGACTCGGAGACAAAGCCTAAAACTGCCGGGAAAAACACGAAGGCCCCAGCACCCGCTCACTACAAGGATCACACTTAAGAGCTCCCGGGCTTGTCCGGTCAGTTCTAGACCTACGAGTATCCCGCCAAAACACCGAAACCAACCTTCTTGGTCAAGAGTAATAAGAGAAAAGAGACGCAGAAGAAATAAAGCTTCAAGTTTCCTCTTATATTATATACAAAAGGCGCACTCTCCATTTGCATACATGCTCTACATATATATGAAATAAAATGACAAAACGGTGAAATCTACGCTTCGCTCCAAAGGGCTATAGCTTGTCGGGTTCACTCTCCACCTCGTCAGCAAGAAATGACCGCATGTCACGCTCGTCCGCCCTTGCTCGAGCCAATTCCTCTGAGAGAACGAAGCTCCCCGCACCAATCTCCTCGAGTATTTCTCTTCGGGATCTGTGACGAACATATTCTTCGATCTTCTTCTCCCGGTCAAGGGCTCACTTCAGTTGGCTTGGACATCCGCAGCGTCTTTCATATGAATCACCATCTCCTGATCAGCCTTGGTTCGGCTTAGCCCCTCTTCTGCCCGGGCATCAATTATCTCAGCCCTGATCTTCGAGAGATCAGATTCAAGTTTCCCAATCATATCTGCTTGAACCCTGGCATTATCACGAACTAAGCGAAGTTGGGCTTTGAAGGCTGGGACCTTGGCTGAGGTGCCTGCTTCCTCTAAAGTTTGAGCTTGCACCTGAGCCCTCAGCTCACCACACGCAGTTCTGACACAATCGGCATCCCCCTTGAGGTACTTCAAGGCCTACGTCCTTTTTTGCAGCTAACATAATGAAAGAGGGTTAACCTTAAGGTCTAAAGGGAGCAAAGCACGAGTCGCAGAAAGTTACCTGCTCCGTCAAATAGCTCTCGTAATTCGAGCTCTAGTATGCCTCATATCACCAATGCTGCAACTCAACCTCCTTCTCCTCACTAAGGAGGCTAAGGGATTCGCCCTCGTCCAGAATTTTCTAAACCCTGGCCCCTTGACGGAGCAGCTCAGACATAAGCCTATCACAGGCCTGCACAAGTAAAGTTCAATATAGGGAGGAGGACATGGAATACAAGGGAACTGCGCATAAACTCACCACAAATTGAAGCCAATGTACTTCTTCGAAGTCGGAACATACTCTTGTTGATCCTGCCTCTTCGGCCCTAGGAGAACCGACCTCGGTTCACTCAAAGGAACCGCCGACCGGAAAACAGGTACTCCGGGAGCAGCAAACTCGGACGATGCCGTCTCCTCGGAAACACAGGCCCGATCAGCATCATTATAAGCTCTATTACACCGCGGCTGCCGATCCCTCTTATTGCCATCGTCCCTAGGCTTAGAGGCCGACGACTCCTTCCCCTATTCGGGAGAGCACTGCCTCATCCCAAGGAATCACCCGATATCTGCAAGAGGCGAATCCAATACAAATGAAAGGGTAAAAACGTTACCTCTAATATACGAAGGCCAAGACAAAGGCAGCATGCACACATACCTTGGTATTTCGCTCCCCATCTGGCGCAGAATACAGCTTGCCACCGATGCTCATCGCAGGACGAATGGATCACTAGCCCCCGGACCCAGCTGGGCAGGTCAAGGACTTCGCCTGTAGTCTAGGAAGTTGCTGCAACAGGGGAGATAACGTTATTACTCAACTGATTTTCGCTATACGCAAAATTTGAAAAAGCACCAGACGCTCCACTCACGTGCATAATTCCACCCTTCGGGAAATGGAAAAAGCTCCATGGGGATAATGTCGACCGTCCGGACCTGAATAAACCAACCGGCCCACTCTCGACCCCCATCCTCTTTGTCTTCAACTACAAAAGGCGTGGACGAATGGCACCTCAGGGTTAGCAGGCCCTGGTGATGAAAGGGCCGGTATAGCTTGGCGTGATGGTTAAGCATAAACTCGAGCCCAGCCTTCTCCGTAAAGAACCTTATCATCAATACCACCCGCCAAAACTATGGATGTATCTGCGCCAAAGTAACCCGATACTTTGAGAAAAAATCAAGCATAACCCTATCAAGGGGACCAAACGCAAAAGGATATAGACACACGCTCAAGAATCCATCAGCAGAGTCCGTGATACTATCATCCGGGGGGAAGAACCTACAGCGCTACCCCCTCGCTCTATCCGCAGTATTTTCTCACCATCTCCAGATGCTCCCCTCATATCAAAGACACCGTCTTCAGGGCGAACTCCCGCGGTTCTTGAGCGTCGGGAGCAGCACTCCCTGTTCCCTGCCAGGCCAGCCCCGAAGTGGTTGCATAACTATGGTAAAACTAATAGATCGAAGCAAGGGCAAGCACCAATGCTTTTTGCACCTGAAGAAATAAAGAACCCTATGCCAAAGCGGAAGAGCAGCTATCTAAAAATAGTGAGGTCTTGCGAAGAAGCCGAAGCCCCCCTACATATATGATAGAAGTAATGACAACTCGCCTACCTGGAGTGAGCCCCGAGAAACCTACAGTCTCGATGCAAAACGACGGGTTGGTACCCGATCCCAAAAGCATCCTTTGACGAGGAGCCAAGACTCGAGGAGTCGTGCGTATTATCTCCAAGCTCGAGATAGCATTCTGCCCCGAGGATCCTCGACCAAAAGAAGTCGGACTTTAGGAAGCTTTCAACACCATCACTCGATGCAAGGCAAGTACTTGGTCTTGTGGCCCCCCTTTTTTCTAAAAAAGAGGAATAAGCACGGGAAGCTCCCATCACGAAAGCTCCACGAAGGTCCGAGGCAGCACCTGAGTACAGGCAATTCCTCAGCAGAAGTTTATCCTACACATTGTTTTAAAAAAAAGGGTACCTACATCAAGATCAAAAGGGACCCCCAGGTACCTAAAGTTGACCTTCATTCAGGATGACATTCCCGAAGGCCCCAAAATTCGGCGTATTATCTCCTTACAAATTGGAGGGCACCGACTGCCCGGGCCTATTAGATCAATCCAGGATTGGTCCGAGGCATAACGATGGTTCAAAAGAGAGCCATGTCGATCAACAAAGGATCGGAATGAACGCTTGCACCCAAATCAGATATTAGCGATCAATAAATAAAAGAAGGCATTCAAAGGGCCTCGAAAGGCATGAGAACATGCAATTACAAAGCAAGAATGGAAAGCACAAGTCAATGAAATATATCCATATTCATAAAGATTCGTGTACAATAGCCCTCGAGGGGTCCTTACATACAATTACAAAAGCCTACAGCGATCTACAGGAGGAAGGAAAGGATGTACATGTGATGAAACCCAAGGGCCCGGTCCACCCTCGAAGATCCATCTCCAATACCAGCATCCCCGAGTGCCTCCCCCTCTAGCAGGCATCCTCGAGGGTGATTCCTTCGATCTTTACCTCTTCCAGGTTCCCAGCTCAATCCCCCATGGGATTCTCACCGGAGAAGATGAAGAAGAGGAAAGGGAGGGGACGCAGAGAAGGCAGAGAAAAGAGACGTGGCCCACCAAATCCAAAGGTTGAAGATTCGGCAGGCCCTAGCCTCAACGGCCGATAGTGCCACTTTATCCCTTGGGAAAGAAAAAACCCTAGGTATGAAGTGCCACACCAGGCTTAGGTAGGAGAGTGAGCAGCGGTGCATAATCCGAACGACTGTCTATATAAGGGGGAAACTGACTCCCCGTCCATCATCACCTCGGGCCAATAGCAGTAGCGAAGGTCAGCATATCGATGATCACAGCAATAGCGGGACAGCGCGATTACGCTCGACAAAGAGAAGTCCCGGTAGGACGCCACAATACAGTCTAAGAAAGCCCCGCCAAACGGCCTTGAGGCCATGATCCCCAAGCATAATATTTTAAGACAGAAGAAGATGGTAAGAGGGAATAGGCAAGTAAGCCAACAAAGGAACTGGAATATGAAAGACGACAGCAAAACACCCCCATTTATAGGGGGTTACGACACGGTCGTCGAGGCTTCGAAAGATTGACCGACAGACACAGTTAATGCATCTTTGGAAAAACAAACCGATGGAGGTACCTTCACTTTGGAGAGCGGGAATCAGGAGTGCATTGAATAAAGTCAAAAATGCATGAGCTCATGGATGCCCCAGTTGCCACAACGCTCGCGCCAGGAGTCGCATCATCGGAATGACGTCATCATAAGGAGCTCGAGGAGTCAGAATCATCTCCCATAACTTTCTTATAGGAAACGCGGAGACTATCTGTAGACGTCAAAATTGGAGGACTTGATTTCTTGATGTCAAGTCACATTGGAAGAATGCCTCGAGACCCCGAGGTCGGGAAAGTGAATGGAGATCGAAGCCAGGACGAAGGGGGGAGCTCCCAAGGCACACGGCTAGGCCTGACAGGGTCGGCCTATACAGAGCCTATGCTGATGCATCACGTCAAGCCATCTGATCTCCATACTTTGTAATTAATTTCCACGTACTTGTAGCCGAGTTCCCTTTCTATATAAAGGGGACTCGTACTACCTTATAACGGACTGATGTTGCTCCATTTTCTCCATAAGTGCAATAATATCTCTCTCTCTTTCCTTTCTAATCTTGTTCTCTCTCACTAGTCCGAGGCCACCTAGATATTCATCGCGTTCTTAATCGCTCTTCATCATATGCCTTAGTATTGGCTATAAAGAGCCTTGTTTGATTATATCTTCAACTTTTATCCCATCACCGACTATCCCCAATAGCTCGAGCTCGATCCTGACATCGACCCCGAGGTCCTTCATCGACCAGACCTATATCCGGGCAGTAGGCCCTTCGGTTTGATTATTATTAGCATCAACTACTCTAACAACTAGCTCGGGAATAGATCACATATTTTTAGAATCCCATTTACAAATTTAATTGTTGTTACCATTTTCACGGTAAACAATTTCATGTTTCACCTATGTCTTTTACCTTCTAATTTTCATGCCTTACATACTCAGTACATTTTTCATACTGATGCCCTATTTTATAGGGCCTGCGGTTCATACCCGCAGGTGTAGTTAGGCAAGTTGATGGTCCCCCTTTTTAGGATCCCTAAGCAGCGAGATTTGGCGTGCTCCACTTGATCCAGAGATGCTTTTGATTTTGGTATGATGTGTTTGTATATATATAAATATATGGGTATGACGTGGCTTAGTCTCGTCTTTGTATAGGTATGTTTATATTAGAGTTATGTAGACAGTATGTCTAGTTGGGTTGTATGTGGACTTGTCAGCTATCGGTTTTGGATGTATAGTTGTCTATAGCAGCCTTGCCGGGTCGCCCGTTGTATCCTGCATGTATACATACATATGCCTTGTTGGTAGGTCTCCTTCATGTATGTTATTTTCGTAATTCAACATATGTTATTTAGGTTCATATCTTAGACATATGCTTAGGGGTGTTTGACAGGTAGGACTCAGGCACCCATTGCGGCCCATCGGTTTGGGTCATGACAAAAGTGGTATCAGAGTAGTTATGTCCTAGGGATGTCTACAGACTGTGTCTAGTAATGTCTTGTTTATGGGTGTGTATTGAAACACACTTATAAACAGGAGGCTACAGGACATATAGGATGTCATCCTCTTTTTTTATCTTAGATCATGCGATATAACAATTCACGTTTCTAACGATATGTTATGTTTTCAACAATGCCTCTAAAGACTACAATCGCTAGTACGGGTCAGAAGGCTAAGAAAGTGTTAGAAAGAGATATAAGTTACACTATAGAGTCAGATCCATTTGAGATCATGGGTTCTATTGAGGAGGATCCATCCGAGGATCCATTTGAGTCATCCTTTCGAGTCGTTTCGACCACTCCGGCAGCAGATGGGGTGAGAGGAGTTTCGACCTTATCGAGGTCCTTAGTTTCATTATCATAGCCCATTGATCAGGGTATAAGGGGAGTAGTGCTTGGATTGGAAAAGTTGGGTTTCACTCAGGCTCAAAACTATGACAAGGTATTTGCGGACACCAGCTCTTTTGAGGTTCCAAATAGTCCACAGTCTTGGGAGTCCGTCAATCAAGGTTCGTCAGTGTATGTTATGGGACACGCAGAGGGAGAAAATAGTAGTCGGGCCAAGAAGAGGAAGGTAACTGATAAGGACATGAAGATTCCGCTTCAAAGTATGTCTGATCGAGGCTCTCATATAGGACGAGGCAAGGACCTCCTACTCTAGACTTCCTCCAGATGTCAACTTTTGGTTGGTGAGCTCCACTTCTTCTGGGAATATTACCAATTCATGGTTCGGCATATATTAGGTTGTTTTATAAGGACGTAGGGAGCTCTGTCCCGACATATATATGTACTATGGTTATGTTTACTTAGAGCTTTTGCAGACAGTATCCTGTATATAGTTTCGGGTATGATATGTCTACGACCTGGTCAACCCCTATATATATAAACCCTTTTTCTAAATTAGTTATGTAATTTATGTTTTAATATTGTTACTTGTATATATAGATGTGGCCCGAAATGGATCGTGATAGATTTGATAATAAACAAGGATAAGATACATGGTGTTCGGTTGGGTAGAACTTGATATTATAATAGGTATGGATTGGTTGGCCTTTTGTTATGCTAACATCAAGTGTAGATAAAGATGGTTTGATTTTAGTTTCTAGGAGAGCCTGTTTTAGAATGTAAAGGTAATACGGCATTGCCAAGAGGAAAAGTTATCTCCTATCTCAAGGAAAGGAAGATAATCAGAAAGGACTATATTTCGGGTTTGGGATGTGAAAGTAGAGTTACCAACCATTCAGTCCTTCCCTGTAGTTAATGAGTTTTCCGATGTTTTTCCCTATGAACTTTAGGGTCTTCCGCCAGAGCAAGAAATTGAGTTGTTATTGACCTATTACTAGATACGCATCCAATATCCATTCCTCTCTACATAATGGCCCCCGCAGAACTAAAAGATTTAAAGGAACAACTAAATGATTTGCTAAAAAAGGAGGCATTATCAGACCTAGTACATCACCATAGGGAGCACCTGTGTTATTTAGTGAGGAAGAAAGATGGTTCCTTACAGATATGTATTGATTATAGACAGTTGAATAAGGTGACGATCAAGAATAAGTACCTGCTCCCGAGGATTGATGATTTATTTGATTTGTTTCAAGGTTCCAAGTGTTTTTAAAAGATAGACTTGAGGTCCGGGTACCATCAAGTAAGTTAAGGAGGGAGACATTCCAAAGACAACATTCAAGACCAGATACGGGCACTTTGAGTTTCATATTATGTCGTTCGATTTGACCAATGCCCCAGCAGTATTCATGGATTTGATGAACCCTGTGTTCAGGTTGTTTTTAGATCTGTTCGTAATTGTATTTATCGATGATATATATATGTATATTCTCGTTCAGAGGCTAAGCATGCAGATCACTTGAGTACTATGCTAAGTGTTCTACAAAAAGGGAAGTTGTATGCAAACTCTCTAAATGTGAATTCTCGTTTAACTCTGTAGGTTTCCTTGAGGAATATCATTTTGGGTGAAGGCTTTCGGGTGGATACACAAAATACTAAGGAAGTGAAGACTTGGCCTAGACCCAGAACACCGATAGAGTTTCGTAGCTTCTCCGTTTGGCAGGTTATTGCAGGAAACTTGTAACGGAATTTTCTTCTTTTTTAGCAGCTTTGACCAAAGTGGTATGTGGTGTCTCGCTTGATGTTTCGGAATAACATAAGGAAATCTATGGTGCAAGTAAGTTGAAGGAAGGTTGCAAATAAGTATAAATAGATATGTGTAGGTCGCAAGCTAAAGTATGGCAGAGTGACATGGTTTTAGGAAGACATGAGGAAGGATAAGAAAAGATGAGCGAAAAGGGGACGAGAATGGATAAGTCCTCGAGGTTAAGCTCATAAGAGAGCTAATGGTTTCTATAAGTTATAGAAGGCTCAGTATAGCCTGAATGAACTCGAAGGAGTCTAAGACTAGTAGCGTTTAGAATAGAGGAAATGATGCCCTGATAGTAGAATAAGGGTGAAATTATGATGAATAAAGGATGAAGTTTGGGCCTTCGAAGAGGGGAATTTCATGAATTGTAAAATATTAAAATACCCATGTAAGTTAACTCAGAAGGGAGCTAAGTTTTGATGGACCGATGCTTGCGAACGGAGTTTCTAGGCATTGAAGGACATATTAACATCAACACCGTTTCTAATGCTCCTAGAAGGGACCAATGGTTATGTGATCTATTGTGATGCTTCAGGGGTTGGATTGGGGTGTGTGCTGATGCAGCATGGTAAGGTTGTAGCGTATGCTTCTAAATAACTAAGAAAGCACAAGAAGAATTACCCGACTCACGATTTAGAGTTAGCCACAGTGATTCATGCACTAAAGATGTGGAGGCTACTTGTATGCCATTTATGTTGATATCTATACGGATCATAAGAGCCTCCAGTATATCTTTAAGCAAAAGGAATTAAATTCACGTCAAAGGAGATGGTTGGAGATACTTAAATACTATGACGTTGATATTTTATACCATCTGGGGAAAGCAAACATAGTAGCCGAAGCACTCAGCCGTAGATCTATGGGTAGCCTGTCATATTTACAGCCAGAAAAGAGGGGAATAGTCTATAAGGTTCATCAGCTATCTAGTCTTGGAGTTCGATTACTAGACTCGGGTGATATTGGAATTATTATTCAGGGTACGGCGACATCCTCTTTAGTAACTGAAGTAAAGGAACTCCAATATGAGGATCCTGTATTAGTTCATTATAGGGATACCACCCCTCAAAAGAAGAAGATATCATTTGAAATTTCAGAAGACGGGCTCCTCAAATATCGAGGACGATTATGTTTCCCTAAATGTTGCAGGGATACGTCGGCAGGTTATGAGTGAAACTCACTATTCTCGTTATTCTATCCATCTAGGAGTGACAAAGATGTATCATAATATTATGGAAGTATATTGGTGGGACAAAATGAAAAAGGATTTAGCGAAGTTGTTGCCCAGTGTTCTAATTGTCAGCAGGTTAAGACTGAGCACCAAAAACCCGGTGGGTTATTGCAGGCTATGGAGATTCTGACTTGGAAATGGGAAATAATCAATATGTATTTCATCGTAGGCTTACCTCGTACCCAGTATAAGTTCGATTCGATACGGGTGATTGTTGATAGGCTTACAAAGTTAGCCCATTTTCTGCCCGTTAGAACTACATATTCCTCAGAGGACTATGCAAGGCTTTATATTAAGGAGATAGTACGACTCCATGGTATCCCTATATCTATTATCTCGGATAGAGGAGCTCAATTTACAGCTAACTTATGGAGGTCCTTCCAAAAAGGATTGGGGACTCAAGTAAGTCTTAGTACAACATTCCATCCTCAAACGGACGGACAGGCTGAGCATACTATTCAGACACTAAAAGATATGTTACGAGCTTATGTGATAGACTTCAAAGGTATTTGGGATGATCATCTGCTGCTTATTGAGTTTGCATATAATAATAGCTATCATTCCAGTATTCAGATGGCTCCATACGAAGCTCTCTACGGACGGAAGTGTAGGTCACCTATAGGGTGGTTTGAGGTTGGAGAATCTGGGTTACATGGGTCCGACCTGGTTCAACAAGCCATAGAAAAAGTAAAGCTTATCCGGGATGGACTGTTGACAGCTCAGAGTCATCAGAAGTCACATTCTGACGTGCGGCGATGAGATTTAGAGTTCAAAGTCAATGAATGGGTATTCTTAAAGGTGTCACCTATGAAGGGTGTGATGAGGTTTGGCAAGAAAGGAAAACTTAGTCGACGATATATTGGGTCTTATAGGATCATTCGGAGAGTGGTCCAAGAAGCTTATGAGTTAGAATTGCCCTCGAAATTGGAGTCTGTCCATCTAGTTTTTCATGTATCCATTTTACGAAAGTGCATTGGTAATCCTACCTGAGTGGTGCCCACAAGTGATGTACAGATTACAAAGGACTTATCATACGAGGAAATTTCGGTTGCCATCCTAGACCGACAAATCCGCAAGCTACAGAATAAAGAGGTAGCCTCCGTAAAAGTACATTGGAGAAACAACAATGTGGAAGAAATGACTTGGGAGGCTGAGGAAGACATCAAGTCTAGATATCCTTACTTATTTCCTCCTCCAGAAAAGGGTCCGACCGGGCATAAGAACCATAAGGTACGTGTATAGATTCTTGGGTTAGTCATTGTCATTGGTCGTGTGAGGCCATTGACGTTATTGATGATTGTGGTCCTGTGTGGGACTGGATTATTAAGCTTCTACAAGCAGAGTTGGTAGTAGTGTTGTTACAAGGGCGACCCTGCCAAAAGTTATATAAATCCCAGGGAGTTGAACATTCGAGGACGAATGTTTCTAAGGGGGAAGGATATTACATCTCGCGTTTTCGTACGTTAAAGTTTCGTCTTCCGTTAATTGATATAGACTCGGGGATGAGATTATCTTAAGGTTAACGTATTTACGCTAATTATAACAAACAATAAGTAAGTGTCAAGAAGGATAAAGAGTACACGAATTAAAGAAAATAAGTTTCGTTGAAAGTGGCCAATTTGGGATAAAATACGGATCGAGCGATAATGTCCAATAATTATGGACTAGTACCATACAAGGTACTATATGGCCGTGATAGTATGATGTGTAAAGTATATTAAAAATAAGTAGAATTTTAAGTAATTTGAGGCAATTTTTGAATTATGCGAGAAGTTGATTAATTACCGGGTAACGAGACATTATCCAGTTAATTAATAAGTGTATAAAAATTTATAAAATATACTCTCCAAAAACGTGGCAAGAATCCACTAATCTAGAGAATGAGTAAGTAGTCACACAAGATTAGTGTCTACCTAACATCAACGTGTAAGACATTAAGCCCTCAACGTATATAAAAATTTGGTCACTTTTAAGAATGGGATCTCTTTTTAAAAGTTTGATTCATTTTGAGCAAAGAACAAAAATGTTCTTTTCCTAGTAACGAAACATTCTGTTCCATTTCATATAAGCAAGAAACATATATATTAACTTTCCCAGGTCAATACTACAACAACATAAGCTTAGTTCATTCAAATATTTCTAAGGACAGAAGCTAAAGTCCCTCCAATTTTTGCGGTTCTATAGAAGTACGGTACAATCTTATCCAAAAATATTACACGGAGTTTTCCCTACTCCAGGTATGTTAAGGTCATTCATTCTTTCTTTTGGCATGGTCTAAATTATACAGAAGAAACGAGCAAATGCACAGTTTTCATAAATTACTATATTCATAGAAATACTAGGAGTGTCTATATTCTTGATTACCCATGAGAATTATTATTATATTCGGTTCATGGGTCTCAGAATAATACGCAGTTGAAAAAATTTATCCAGAAAGAATATTGAGATTATTACGTATTTTTCATGCATTTTACCCATTTATACACGCGCATTGACCCATGATCAGATGGCGTTATATATGCGTATATATGTAAATATATGTATATGGGATATGGAAAAAGGTTTCAGCGTTACATACGCACCACCACCCGATCAGCTGGTATATGTTGATGATGTTGCCCACAGTGGTCGAGACGATATGATGGAATGCCCTCAGTGGCTTATAAATGTTTCAGAATTTACAAAGTTATTCAGATTTAAATATGTATATTTTTATTCCATGTTTCACCTATGTCTTTTACGTACTAATTTTCATGCCTTACATACTCAGTATATTTTTCGTACTGAGGCCCTATTTCACGGGGCCTGCCTTTTATGCCCGCAGGTGCAGGTAGGCAAGCTGACGGTCCCCCTTTTTAGGATCCCTGATCAGCGAGAGTTGGCATGCTCCACTTTATCCGGAGCTGCTTTTGATTTTGGTACGATACGTTTGTATATATATGGGTATGACGTGGCTCAGTCCCGTCATTGTATAGTTATGTTTCTATTAGAGGTCTATAGATAGTATGTCTAGTTGGGTTGTTTGTGCCCTTGTCGGCTCTCAGTTTTGGATGTATAGTTGTCTATAGCAGCCTTGTCGGGTCGCCCACTGTATCCTGCATGTATACGTACATATGCCTTGTTGGCAGGTCTCCTTCATGTATGTTATTTTCGTAATTCAGCAAATGTTATTTAGGTTCATATCTTAGACGCATGCTTAAGGGTGTTTGACAGGTAGGACTCAGGCACCCGTCGCGGCCCATCGGTTTGGGTCATGACAATATCCTCCCAAAAATGTACCACAAACCCTAACTAATTTTCTCTACTTTTTAAGTTCTAGTTGGAGGTAAAACCTATAGTATGATGAACCAAGATAGGAGTTGAGTTATTCAATAAATAAGGTAAGCTTACTGCTCACTTTCATCCATTTTTTCTTCTGGAGATGTATGGAATGTCGTTCTATCATTGTAAGAACTCACGGGACGGTGATCGGAAGCCGTGAGTTTTAGTTATTCACTTGTAGCAGAGTGTTTTGTGTTGTTGTTGGATTGAATGTTTTGCTAATGTTTTAGGAAGTTTTGGAGGAGAAAGGGTGTGGAAAAACACCACCTAAATTCAAGATGGTGCGCTACTCGCTCGTCGTAACAATTTCGGGTTGTTTGACACTACTACGGTGGTCGTTTTGTGTATGAAGAGATTGGGGTGTGTTGGGTTGTTTTGTGATATTTTGTGATGGATATAAGGTTGGAAATTATGTATATATGTTGTTATTGTAGTGTTCTGGTGTTGTTAGTGTTATCTTAAATTTGGAGGAAGAAGGATTATAGGGGAGATGCTGCCCCGTTTTAATATAAAATAAGTTTGTCGTTCGTTGTGCGATAGTTGTACCTTTCGTAACTTAATGATAGTATTATTATGATTGTTGTAGATTAAGGTGCAAAGAGGCGAGTTCAACTTGGTGATTGACAAGATTGTGATAAGGTATGTTAAGGTTAAACCTTTCCTTTATTTTGGCATGATCCCGTAACTACATGAGTTTGATATCGAGACATAAAGAGAAGTTCGTATTCCTGAACTTATGTACATTATTCTAGTCTCATAAGTTACAGTATTATCCCTTATTGGGAATTTATATTCAGTTAAGTATTGTCTTCTTCCAAAAGAGTCGATGTTATATATATATATATGTATGTATATGTATTTTCACCACCATCGAGCTATAATCGATAGGCAGGCCCCTATTGGGCAACCTCTAATCAGATGGTAAGTTATATACCGAATTATATACCGAACCTACTGTGGCCGAGCGCCTATGAGCGAGCCCAAAATGGCCGAGATACAGAGCCTGGTATGGCCTAGCACCTATGAGCAAGCCTACTACGGCAGAGCAGTTACACGTTCCGAGCCTTATAGAACTAAACATCTATTTACTTACTATATTGAGAGAGTTGAGTCAGTATCAGTAGGTAACTATATCTCCAGATCATCTTTAACTCCCAGTTACTTTTAGTTATTATATTATTAGCTTAGTTATAGCTTTCAGTTATTCTATTGCCTTACATACTCAGTACATTATTTCGTACTGGCATTCCCTTCCGGGGGACGCTACATTTCTTGCATGAAGGTTCGGATAGACAACCTGGTAGACCTCCTCCGTAGGTACTATCTGTGATCAGCCCGGTCCCGCCCCTAGGTTTCGGGCGTGACGTCTATTCACTGCATAACTCTAAACAAGCTATATCAATCCATAAACATATCTTAAGACATAATCACATAATATACCACATGACTCAAATACTCATAGCAATAACTTCTGACCGCAATAGATGCTCGATAACCAACCCGACAATGGTAACAAACCTCATATCAACTAAAATCTTGTTCTAAACCTTCGTACACTGCCAATGATGAAAGAAACATATAAAATCTCATAACCACCCATCAGATTAACAAGTCATGGAGTTCTTTTGCCCGATAAGAACTATAGCCAAAATCTAAGTAGACTAGTGACACAATTCTTGCAAACATACCTTAATCAAATCTGATGGCACTCATTTCAGGCCAAATAGCCTCACCTCATCCAGTACAAGATACTCGATTGACCTATCACACAAATCCTACTTACATCCACGTACCATGCAATCCGTGCACCAACGAACAATAACTCAAATATACCCAATGATGGAAAGAGAATGGAAATGAAGAAATCATCTCGCCAGCTCAACAGATACCACCATGAAGCGAAATGCAATCAATCCACCAAACAAGGGGAAACATAACACACGAAATAAGCACAAAGGATCGTGTCCTAGCATAACGCCACTGCGATGCATAACCCAATATGAACACTGGTATATATTAAATACCTCAAACCACAATGCTTAAAATCAACAACCACACACAATTCGGCATCAATTACATGAAGTGCATGACCATAACCATGGAGAAGCAAATAACACAATATACCACAGTCCCGAAAAGACCATAACCAAGGTGATATCAACCATTCAACACCCCAATAACTATTTCACTTGAATTCCACTACAAGGCCCAAACAAAACCGCATTGGGTGTCCATATAACCTATAAATCACAACCCCTCGTAGCATAGAAGAGTAACACATAGAACATATCGGAATGTGAACAAGCTCAACTCCAACTGAATGACACACCCCTCAACAATAACAGTGCCGAGTAAACAAATCCAACCCGATGTAGAATACACGTGCTCATTGTCCTACCAATAGGCCCCCAAATAAACTCCGGTCATCCCCAAATGGATAAATGGCCCTCAAACAGTCCAAAAGGATTTAACCATAACACGTACCACCATCTAGCTAACTTTGGAAACATCTTCATAGTTAGCAACTACGAAACAATCTGCTTCTGAGAACTCCAGTCTCCAAATCCGTAGAACACATGAATCACCATAGCTGATCCTAATTCCACCGCTCGAATGTCTAAAATATCTCTCATACACGATCAACCCACGAGGAATACTTCCATAATTCTTCTGTGCCACATAGTAAAATTCGAACATCAGTAGTAGATCAACCAAGTGAGTACCACAATACCAATGAGGCATCCATAAATTAAAACACAGTCTGCCTTCTGATATGCACACCCTTCTCAGGCAATACCAAATAGTAATAGCATTCATCTGAACATCTGAAACAGTCCATATTGTTCAAGATTCATGACCTTCCCTCCAAAGGTAAATAGTCACCTTGTACATACAAATCTCAATCCCACACAACACACTGCATCTATCATACCATCATATGAAAAGCACAAGCATCTCATAATCAGCTCTGAGTCACCAGCAGAATATATACTCGATCAGTCAAAAACCTTCCATTTGATCTGATCTAGGAGAATCACAATACGCAACATGCTCATCACGCCGGTAGGAAATATCCATCTCAAAGCATAGTAGAAACCATCAAGAATACTTCGAACCTCATTTGCACATAACCAAGACATTGCAAGTGAATACCTCTAACTAAACCAAGTCACCCAGGCCACCAAACCTAAGAGTATTGCCTCAAAATACTTGTAGAGACTCACCACATCATAAGTACCCATAAACAAAATCATATCCATTACCGTATTGATCTAACCTACTATCAAGTTGTCCTATTTCTCTGAGTTCCTTTCGTATTACACACAAATTGAAAATTATCCTTGACAGAACACCACGATCCTTACCCAAAGCTCACCACAAGAGATCCTAGCATAAAACCACACCTCCCTAAGGCCCATAAGCCATTGTATTCCCTCTTAAGCTCCCAAAAGCACCCCAACCGATACACCCACTCTGAAGAGACCTTCTGTGAATCTAACTTTGTTTCCTTCACCTTCCTGATACTGAAATATAGAATCCGTAATGATATATAAATACTGCAAGTCTCAACACCAACCAATGTTAATCTCAGATTCTAGCCATATAAAAATCCAAAAAAATCTCAATTGCTACATATAAATCTTAAATCTATTAGAACCTTCTCGAGAGCCATCCATTTAGCTCAAATCTCGATTGCACCACCCAAACAGCCTGAACAACCTATGCCCCATTATCATAACAAAACCCAAATAAGCAACTTCACATTAACGCAACCGAGCAAATTCCTACTCCATGCGCACTGCGTCCTTCACTGTGATGACCCAAAAGGTCATCACTCGTTTCGAAATTAAATTCTATGTTACAAGGCCTTAAAAATCTCTTTTTGTCTCACCTTGATTTATGTGCGCAGTCCGAGCGCGTTTCCGGAAAGCTTTTATGTGAAAACTATGTGAAATAAGGAAATTGGCTTTTAAAACTAAATAAAGTTGACTTTGGTCAACATTCTTGGTAAACAGATCCGGACCCATGATACGACGGTCTCGTAGGGTCTGTAGTAAAATATGGGACTTGGGCATATGCCCGTAATCGAATTTCGAGTCCCCAAGCCCGATAAATAGATTTTTAAAGAAAATTATTTTTTGAAAAATATAAAGGTTTTTAGAAGTAAATTGATGCATTTTCTTGATGGTATCGGGCCCATATCTTGGTTCCAGAGCCCGGTACAAGTTTGAAATAATAATTAAATTGAATCTGTAAAATTTGGTAAAGATCGGAATTTGTTTGACATAAAACGGACCTATAGTTGAGAAAATAGTAATTTTGATGTTCTTGAGTGATTTCATGAATTTGAGGTTTAATTGATAGTTGTTGATATTATTTTGATGATTTGATTACACGATCAAGTCCGTATGATGTTTTGGACTTGCGTTCATGTTTGGTTTGGAGCCCCGAGTGCTCGGGTGAGTTTTGGATAGACCACGGAGTGAAATTGGACTTAGGAGCAAGTGCTGGTATCTGGTATTTTTGCCTAGGCCTCTGAACTCGCAATTGCGAGATCAGGATTCGCAATTGCAAAGTAGAAAGGCTTGGTAAATACAACTCCAATGTCACAAATGCGAACCAAGCCTGGGCGGGCCCTTTTTGCAAATGCGAAAACTGGGTGGGAATTGCGAATCCCTCCCAATTGCAAATGCGATGTTCCCTTCGCAATTGTGAAGGTGACAGGATTTTCCCATGGTCGCAAATGCGATAGATTCTCCGCAGTTGTAAAGACAACAGGTCCTGAAGGCGTTTGCAATTGTGAACCCTGGTCGCAATTGCGACATCTGTGACCAGTTAATTTGGACTTAAACGCATTTTTCTTCATTTTTTAAACTCTCTCAAACCCTAAGCTCTCTTGGGTGATTTTCTAAAGAAAAGTTCTTCTCCAAATCAATTGTAAGTTGTTTCTAACTAATTTTATTTAATCTATAACATCTTTTCACATGATTTCAATTCAAAATCAAGGGTTTTCATGGAGGAAATTGGGTGTTTTGGGTAGAACTTAGGATTTTCAAATTTTGAGGATTTGGACCTCGATTTGAGGTTCCATTTTAAAACAAATTATATATTTGAGTTTGTGGGTGAATGAGTAATCCGATTTTGGTTCGAACCTCGGGTTTTGACCATGTGGGCCCAAGGTCGATTTTTGACTTTTTGGGAAAATCTTTAGAAAACCTATTTTCATGCATTAGAATTGATTCATTTAGAATTAATTGATATCGTTAAGTAAATTGTGGCTAGATACAAGCGAATTGGTGATGGAAACAAGAGGTAAAGTGATAGTTGAGGCTTGAATTGTGTTCGTGGCATTGAGGTATATGTTTGGTCTAACCTTAGCTTGAGGGATTAGGAGTTGTGTCATATTTTCTATGTGTTAATTGTTGAGTACGACGTATAGGTGTGGTGACGAGTATCTATACGTCAGTGTCAAGCATGCCCGTGAGTCTTATACTATGATTAACGTGACTCCGTTTCGTATTGTTCATTCTTTATATGATGATTTCTATTGTTGAACAAGGCTTGTGGAAGTATTATTGGTAATAGAACATTGTAGAGCGTTGGCTCAAGTTGAGAATTGAGTTGTGAAGTAATTATGGAAAAGAGAAGAGGTTTATGATATTGTTTCTCTCGCTGGGATGTTATTGTTTTTTATATTATCTCCCTTTCCAGGATGTTATTACTCATGATATTATTTCCCTTGCCGGGTATTGTTGTTATTCTATTGTTCCCTCGCCGGGATATTGATGTTATGCTATTGTTCCCTTGCTGGGGTTTTATTGTGATATTATTGATTTCCTTGCCCAAATTGCTTTGTGATTGTTGCTTAGGTAAGGAAGAGTGTAAAAGCACGAAGGGTGATGCCGTGCCGCACGATGTACAATGTCGTGGCATGATATGAGTGATAATGCATGAAGGATAATTTCGTGCCATGATTATGTAAGGTAAAAGCACGAAGGGTGATGCCGTACCGATTCTACTGATTTTTATGGTGAGGATGAGAGTAAAAGCATGAAGGGTGATGTCGTGCACGTATTATTGAGTTCTTGATTCTTACTGATAATTGAATTATGGCTTTCTTTACATTCTTCTATTGGTTTTTTATTGTTACCTGATATTCCCTGCAACTTGTTTTCCTCCTCTTATCTTTGACTGTAAATTTCTACCTTTATTTTTCCGTTGTATATGATTTAACTGTACATGTTTATTTGGTAGTCTTGTCCTAGCTTCATCACTACTTCGCCAAGGTTAGGCTAGACATTTACCAACAGATGGGGTCGGTTGTGTTGATACTACACTCTGCACTGTGTTGCAGATCCCGGTGCTGCAACTTTTGGACCACAGTGAGGTTGCTGCCTTCAGTCCATCAGGCAACCCGAGGTAGTCCTACAGGCATCCACAAGCCTAGGCGTCTCATTCTATCTTTCCATACTGTTTCTTTTATGTTTCTTTTATGTATTTTAGAAACACTTTGTATTTATCTTTCAAACCCCTATTTGTAATATTCATAGATAGTCTGTGAGATTGTGACACCCGTTCTGGGTAGCTTATGTTTATGGATTGGTATCGGTATTATTATTAAATTGTTACATTTTATTCTTCCGCTTTATTATTTTCGATGTTTATTTAATGTTAATTCACAACTGTTAAAGGATTAAAAATAGAAAAGGTAAATTATTTGGAATGATTGGCTTGTCTATTATTCACTAGTAGGTGCCGTCACGACTCCCGAGGATAGGTAATCCGGGTCGTGACATTCACGAATAACAACCCAATCATTCCATGATTCCCATATACCCATAAAGTATAATACACTATACATTTAGAAATTTCCTTGCTTAAGACATCCTTAAAACCAGCCTCTACAAGTCATAACCGATCCACAAATATGCCTCAAATCGAAATCAATACAACACGTAACCATGCAATCAAATCGTCTATAGTGGACTCCCCCACTTGGCTCAAAGCTATACATCAAAACAGTTGATAACTCACAATGCTCATACTCTATTACTGTTTTGATACCACAGTGAGATTCAACTAAATTCTTCATAAGCCCATGTAACACAAACCAATTAGTACCTCGAATTATCTGCTAAGCTTGCATTCATCCTCGTGATGGTTAGGTCAACTTTCTCAACCAATCCAAACTCAAATCGCGACACATATATCCATTGGTAGAAAACAAAGCCTTCACAACATCATAAGGATCACACATCCGTAGATTACCCCACAGTTGATAACCTACCTACTTAGCCTCAAATTGATATCTCTCTATACCCTTTCACAAACAGAACTACTTCGCAATAACTTAATCATCCTGAGTCTGAACTCATCAACAATACATGAAAATCTACTTCGTTCCACATATGAAATAACACGAAAGAATCTCTCAAAAACCTTCATAACTCAAGACTGCACATCCACAAAAATCAAGTAACTAATAGTCTTTCTCACATCTCAAAAAAACTCTTTTTGTCACATTCAAACCATCTGAAAACATCCTGCATTCACATCTTACTCATCATATAGCCTTCCAACCACTCATAGGGATGCCACTTGATATAGAAGTCCAAAAGTATATGCTCACACAACTAAAATTACTGAGCATAAGCTACGGTCCAAACCGGGCCTCAAGTCCTCCATACTGGCCCATCACCAAAACACAGAAAACACACCTCGCACCTCATCCATGGAATCCACAATCCATTAACGTACAGTTGATATCGAGTGATCACATGCCCATACGAGTAAGTGGAAGGAATTCAAAGAGATACGCTTCAAGCTGAATCAATGTCGCATGATAAGGAAAGAAAGATGAGAAATTTATCATAAATGCCTTTAGCCTCTCAAAGATAGGTATGGACGTCATCATACCGATCTACAAGACTCTACTAGATACTTGCTCATGACTCATAGAACATATGAACCTAGAGTGCTGATACCAACTTGTAATGACATAAAATTGAACTAATCATGATCGCACCTAACCCAACCCGCTAGGTAATCTAATTAACAATAAACCACAATATAATGATAATGTTAAGAGTCAACAATTAAATAACTGAATTTTATACAATTTCTCATGTTCTGGTAGTGCAAATCATGAGCTTCTAAGATATAGAGTTTATAAAAATGGTACGAAATAAATACATCATCTGTTCAAAACATATATAAACAGATTTATAAATCTAAAGTTACCAAGAATAAGAGGCGGTTATAACCAGAACGTAAGTACATCTTTAATGCCAGCTCCCGCCAATCGTAGCAATATTAGCTCCAAAATATGCACGAAAGGTGCATAAGTGCAGTATGAGTACAACCGACCTCATGTACTCATAAGTAACAAACCTAACCTTAGGTTGAAAGCAGTGACGAGCTTGGACAACAGTCATAGTCTAACACCAATAGCCAAGAACAACTGGTAATAATATAATAAAAGCAGCACAAGTAATAACTCAAGGATATGATGCTCAGCTCGTTCACAATTACGGGGAAAAAAAGGCATGCTTTCAGGTATAATAGTAAAATCCAAATCTTTCAGCGAGATCACCAAAATATGAGTAAATTAGAAAACTCTTATTTTTCATAAAAACTTTTAACTACATATAAGATATTTCATTCTCAGATAGCATGAGAAAAGTACATCTCTATGCCTACATGTCAATGTGCATGTGAAACCATGAATGTCACAAAATTCTGTAGTATGAGTAAATGCATCTCTATGCATGTCAAATGCAATGCATCACAGTGATGAACTCATGTACTGATACTCTCAGAGTACTCAATCTCACTGTCTCGCCATCCCACCAATAGCCAAGAACAACTGGTATGTACCTGAGTGGTAGAAGTAATACTTACCTCGAACAAGCCGAATTCAATACCGAGCAAGCCAAACAATACACCTGAAATTCCATCCCGCGCATACTGACCCCTGAAAGGCTCGAAACTAGCCCAAAGCAACTCAAGAACATCAAATAATGCCAAAGGAAATAAACTCAATCGATAAAGGTGGAATCTTTAATCAAAAGCCTTTGGTCAACCAAAAATTGAAACCTGGTCCCGTAGCTCGGATGTTACATCCCGTAATTTAATATTAGAATTAGTTGTAGTAATCTACATGAGTTCGAAGGGATTATATTTATTAGGAGGTTATAGAGGGTTTAAGACATTATTATTATTATAATACATGTAAATTCGTCCCCTCTTTTAAATTTTGCTCAAGTTTAGTGTTGGCTTCTTATCCTTTATGTGCTGCCTATAATATTATTTGTTATGAGTGTTAATGATGATTCACAAGTAATATTCTTATTTTGTAATTCTGCTAATTGCACTTCAGAACAATTTTATAAACCATTGTGATTTTTCCCAATATGAAGTATGTTCTCAATTTGTGTATGTTCGCATCTGACCTAAACTAATACACTTCATGAGTGTGAGATATTGGATTACTTAATGTGATTAGCTGTTTCAGCTCAAGCTGCATACTTGCTTGAGGCATACGGTGTATAATTTAATGTTATCAGAATTACGAGTTGTTTGGCATGGTTTAAAGTATTTTTACAAAAAAAAAAAATGTTTTCTTGGTAACATCTTTTACTGTTTGGATAGTTAACATTATTAATATTTTCAAATATGGTAAATTATACACGTAATATGAGATAGTTTATGAGATTTTTTTTATTTTAAAGATAGAAATTATTTTCTCACCAGAAAAGAAGATTATCTTTTTATCATTTTAAAAATTAAACATACAAAAATTTGTATTCTTTATATGAGATTAAGAAAGTTAGAAGTTGATAAAATATATGTATTTTTACATGGATGTTTTAATGAAATAATAGCGTATGTATTTATTTTATATGGTGTCACACGATCATGATAGTAAGTTATATAAAGTGTGTTAAAAGTAAGTAGTATTCTAAGTAATTTGAGATAATTCTTAATTATGTGGATAATTGGTTAATTAATAATTTTTGTGAGAGATTAGTTAATTAATTATAAACTTTTAGATATGTTTTGAGCCCCTCGCCCCCCCCCCCCAAACGTGGAAGCCAAGGGTTAAAGACATGAATGCAAAAGGTGGAGGGAAAACGTATTTTATTCCATTATCTATAAAGGCTATAGGTGTATTAGAAAGTGTGTTGGCATCACATTATAAAGAATGACCTATAATTGACATATGCATAGATTAAGTTGTTCCTTAATAAATTTAGATGACCTTTTTAACTTTTCATTTTTAAGTTAGATACTTTGTGAAACCGTGTATGTATAACACAATGTTGGATGGACTTTGCAAGCTTAAGACTTCTGATGATGTGAGGGAAACCTTCAAAGTCATGGTGAGGGGTGTGTCCCAAACGTTATCACATATAATATTCTCATTAAGAGATTTTGTAAATCAAGAAAGTTTCTGAAAGCTTTAGAGCTACTTGAGGATATTCAAAGAAAGGGTATTATTCTTGATACAGTGACTTTTGGGACTTCGATAAATAGGTGTTGTGAGAATGAATTCAGACAAACCATTCTATTTAGATATGTTTAAGGATTGTGAGCGTAGGTCACTGGTTAAGTTATTTCGTCACGGAGAGCCATCCTTTCAATCTTTTCCGAGAATATCATACGGATATTTTCCTCATCGATGTATGTTAAGGTCATTCCTTCTTTCTTTTGGCATGATCCAAATTATACAAAAAAAAACGAGCAAACGCACAGTTTTCATAAACGACTCTGTTCATAGTAATACTTGGGGTCTCTATGTTCTTGATTCCCCATATGACATATTATTATATCTTTTGTTCATGGGTCTCAGAATAATACGCAGTTGAAAAAGTTTATCCGAAAGGAATATTGAGATTATTACATATTTTTCATGCATTTCATTCATTTATACATGTGCATTGACCCATGATCAGATGGCGTTATATACGCGCATATATGTAAATATATGTATATAGGATATGAAAAACGTTTATGGCGTTATATACACAACACCACCTGATCAGCTGGTATACGTTGATGATTTTGCCAACAGTGGCACCAGATGGCATTATATACGCGTATATTTGTAAATATATGTATATGGGATATGGAAAAGGGTTATGGCGTTATATACGCACCACCACCTGATCAGCTGGTATACGTGGATAATTTGCCCACAGTGGCCGAGATGATGAGATGGGGTGCCCGCAGAGGCTTGATGATGTTATCGCCACATGTACCTATGCACAACATGGCATTCATACGCATATGCATGACACTATAAATGTTAAATAGTATACAGAGTTATCCAAACTTACAGGTTGATTCATGTACTCCATGTTTCTTTCATGTCTTTTATATGTTGATTTACATGCCTTATATACTCGGCGTGACGACCCGGCCAGTCGTCTCATGAGTTACCGCTCTGTTTCCCGCATTTCTGCTCCTTTATGCTTTGTTTATTCGTGTTATGTGGTATCGGGTTGGTCGGATCGAATTTGGAAAAGGATTTGGTAAGGTTGGACACACTTAGTCTCTTTTAAGGAAGGTTAAGTTGGAAAAATCAATCGGATGTTGATTGGTTGGGTGATTGGGTATTGTTTGAAGTGTTCTGAAGATTGGAACAAGTTTGAATAATATTTTGGGATATGTTGGTACTTTTGGTTGAGGTCTTGGGGGCCTCGGGGTGATTTCGGATGGTTGACGGGGAGTTGAGATGTTGTTGAAGCTGCAGAATATTCTGTTTTTGGTATTTTCGCACTTGCGGATTGGAGACCGCATGTGCGATCTCGCAGATGCGGTGAAGGAAATCGCAGAAGCGGTCAAGGAGGAGAGGTGCAGGAGCTACAGATGCGGTTGGCGGACCGCACCTGCGATGGTGCGGGTGCGGTTATAGAGTCGCATATGCGATTTTGGGAATTTAAGTGAGAGCCGTAGAAGCAGCTATTTGACCGCAAATGCAGTGCCGCAGAAATGGAAGTCTGGTCGCAGGTGCAAAAATCCCTGGCCAGAAGGTATATATTGTCTGCTTCGCAAAATTTTGCTAAGTTCATCATTTTTGAAAACCAGAAAGAGGCTAAGACATAGGATTTCAAGGAGAATCAAAGGATATCAGTTGGGTAAGTTCCCTAAGCTTATTTATTTAGGTTTAAGATCATTTTTCCATTGTTTAATCATGGTTTTAGTGGACATTAAGAAAGAAAAATTGGGGATTAAGGCTTGAGTTTAAGAGGCTTTTAAATGGGGATTTGAGGGGTCATTTGGACTCCGATTTCAGTGTCCTTGATATGTATAGACTCGTGGGAGGATAAGAATTCCGTTGATGTAAAAAATTATCGAATTTCGAGACATGGGCCCGGGGATCGGGTTTTGATAATTTCTGGATTCTTGGTATTATTTGATTGTTTTCTCTTGGGCTTCGTTCCCTTAGCATATTTTGACGTCGTGATTCTGATTTTGGATAGATTCGACGTGAGTGGAGGCCGATTCGAGGGGAAAAGGCATCGCGAGTAGTATTTTCACCGGTTTGAGGTAAGTAACCATTGTAAATCTGGAACTAAGGGTACAAACCCCGGTATTTGACTTGTTTAGATAAATGCGGTGACGTACATGCTAGGTGACGAGCGTGTGGGTGTGCACCTGTAGGTATTGTGACTTTCTCCATCCCGTAGCGACTATTAAGCTGCGTATTTAGTTTGCAAATATTATATCATTCCGTATTTTGGATATTTATATTGTATTATGGGTTGTATGCCATGTTTAGGGCCTTATGCCGACCTGTAGAAACCCTTAGGGGAATTTTGACTGTTTTCCTCAGTTTACTTACTAGAAGCATATCTTTAGTCATATTTTATCTGTTCAAATGTTTAAAACTAGTTTTATTACTCTACTCCTAATCGTGATGACTGTTTGGGCTGAGTTCCCTAATTTCTATTGTTATGCCTGAGAGGCTGTGAGGTTAAGGACTGAGAGAGATTGAGAACCAAATTGTGAGGATATTTGTATATATGTGAGCTATGGATCGGGTTGCGCATCGCAGCGATATGACGCTTGGACTGTAGGATCCCCTCCGGAGTCTGCACATCCCTAGTGAGCGTAGTCGACTATAAATATATGGATCAGGTTGCACGCTGCAGCGGTTACTATGATTTATATTATTATGAGATACTAATGAGCCGAGTGCTAAGAGTGAGTATTGAGTGATGAGAGTTGAGTCACGAGTGACTGAGAGGCTGCCCAAGGGGCCATATTCTCAGTGATTCTTTGCCTGAGGGGCCCGTTTATGACGATTTCACTAATTTCACTCTTCTTTTAAACAAGCCTCTGTTGGAAATATTGCTAAGTATATGATTTCAAGTGTTTTAAACTAAAAATGTTGATTTATGACGAAATTGTTTTTAAACTGTAACATTGATTCGATATTCTATTGATTATTCAGTTATATGTTTTATTCAAACTGCTCGTCACTGCTTTCAGTCCTTATTTACTTTAGTTACTTACTGAGTTGGCATACTCACGTTACTATCTGCACCTTTTTGTGCAGATCCAGGTGCCCGAGTGGCAGAGTGAGGGTCCTCAGCTGATTCAGAGGTTGCCGGAGATTTCAAGGTAGCTGCATGGCGTCCGCAGCCATGTTATCTCCTTCTTATCTTGTTCTTCTTCCGCATTTTGCTAGACTTTTGTTGTATCAGACAGTCAGTTATGTAGTAGAGGCTCTAGACTCGTGACACCAGATATTTGGGGTTGTGTTGTCTTATATTTTTATTGCATTTCGCATTATTTTAGCTTTTTTAAACACTTCTTATGAAAACCGGTATTTAATCCTATGTTGGAAAATGGTTTTATAAAAGAAATTCGATGTGACTGATGGTTTGGGTTGGCTTTCCTAGTAATGTGATAGGCGTCATCACGATCGGGTATTTGGGGTCGTGACACATTGGTATTAGAGCGTAGATTACATAGGTCTCGCGAGTCATGAGCCGGTTTAGTAGAGTCTCGCGGATCGGTAAGACACGTCTATATTTATCCTCGAGAGGTTGCAGAACCTTTAGGAAAATCTTCATATTCTTAAAATTCTTGTCGTGCAAACTTGTTGATCTGAATACTAAACTTCTGTTATTCCATTCTCTCACATACGGTGAGGACACGTACTATCGGGCAGGGTGGACAACCACCAGTTCCACCAGTTGGGGCCACCAGAGGCCGAGGACGCGGTCGAGGCCGTGGTAGGGGCAGAGCAGCTAAGGCAGCACCTATAGATCCACCAGTTGCCCTAGTTCAGGATCAGGTCCCAGTTGTGGACGCTACAGCAGCACCGGCTCAGGCACCAGCTATGCCCATTGTGATTCCAGGCCTTCAGGAGGCTTTAGTTCAGATCTTATCAGTATGTACCGGTTTGACTCAGCGGTTTTAGTTACTACGGTCGCAGCTACTTCTCAGGCCGGGGGAGGCACCCAGACTCCCGTTACTCGCACACCTGAGTAGGTTGTGCAGGGACTCTAGACCCAGGGGGCACCTACAGCCCAGCTGGTTGTACTAGCTCAGGCGTTTGTGGTGCCAGTTATGTCGGACGATGAGCAGCATCGACTAGAGAGGTTTGGTAGACTAAAGCCTCCGACTTTTAGCGGCGCAGAGGGCGAGGATGCCCAGGGTTTCTTAGATAAGTGCCAGAGGATGCTTCATACAGTGGGGATTCTAGAGACCAGTGGTGTAGCTTTTACCACCTTTTAGTTTTCTAGGGCTGCCTTCACTTTGTGGGAGGCGTATGAGAGGCGTAGGCCTGTTGGTGCAGTGCCACTTACTTGGCAGCAGTTCTCTGTTCTCTTCCTGGAGAAGGATGTGCCACAGTCGCACCGAGAGGAGATGCATAAGCAGTTTGAGCAATTGTGTCAGGGAGAGATGACTGTGACACAGTATGAGATGCGGTCCTTTGAGTTAGCCTGTCATGCGGTTTGGTTGGTTCCCACAGATCGAGAGAGGATTATGAGGTTTGTTGATGGTCTCACATATCAGCTTCGGATTCTCATGACTAGGGAGAGGGTGACAGGTGCTACTTCCGAGGAGGTGGTTGACATCGCTTGTAAGATTGAGACGGTTCGCCACTAGGAGCGAGAGGAGAGAGAGGCCAAGAGGCCTCGAGGATCTGCTAGCTACAGTGGTACTCCGTCGAGGGGCCAATTCTGACAGGGCAGAGGCCGCCCATTCAGACAGGCTCATTCAGCTCCCCCAGGTTATCGTGGGGCATCATCGAGTCATGGTTCTCACAGTCTTCATCAGGGCCACTCATCACTTAGTGCCCTTTCAGCCTAGAGTTCGTCTTGTGCTCCATCAGTGTAGGGTTCTTCCCTACCAGGTCCTTCTACTGGTCACTCTGGTGTCAGGGGTTCCCTTCAGTCCCCATCTCCAGCACCGGGGACTTATTATAAGTGTGGAGAGTTTGGTCATATAAGGAGGCAGTGTCCTCGTCTTCGTAATGGTCAGTCTCAGTAGAGGGATCAGCCCTTGACTTCTGCTCCAGTTACTTCACCACCCGCCGATCCAGTTAGGGGTAGAGGTCAGTTAGCCAAGGGTAGCCCTAGAGTGGGAGGTTGATCAGGTGGCGGTCAGGCCCGTTTCTATGCTCTTCCGGGTAGATCAGATATTGCTGCTTCAGATGCTGTGATTTCAGGTATTGTTTCAGTCTACCACAGAGATGCCTCTGTATTATTTGATCCCAGTTCCATCTTTTCTTATGTGTCATCATACTTTGCCTGTTATCTGGATATGCTTCGTGAGTCTCTTATTCATGTATCTACTCCAGTGGGCGATACTATTGTCGTAGACCGTGTGTACCGGTTGTGTGTGGTGACAATTGGGGGTCTGGAGACCTGAGTGGATCTTTTATTATTGTGTATGGTGTATTTCGATATCATTTTGGGCATGGACTGGTTATCTTCGTGTCATGCTATTCTGGACTGTCATGCCAAGACAGTCACATTGGCTATACCGGGTGTGCCACGGATCGAGTGGCGAGGTGTGACTGATCATGTGCCCATTAGAGTCATCTCATTCTTGAAAGCCTAGCGTAGGGTTGGGAAGGGATGTCTTTCGTATCTAGCCTTTGTGAGGGATGTCGGAGCTGAGACTCCCAGTATTGATTTTATCCCAATTGTGAGGGATTTTCTCGATGTGTTTCCTGCAGACCTGCCGGGCATGCCACCGGATAGGGACATTGATTTTGGTATTGACCTGGTGCCGCACTTAGTCCATTTCTATTTCGTTGTATCGTATGGCACCAGCGGAGTTGAATGAACTAAAAGAACAGCTTCAGGAACTCCTTGATAAAGGGTTCATTCGCCTAGTGTGTCACCTTGGGGTGCACCGGTTCTATTTATGAAGAAGAAGTATGGCACTATGAGAATGTGCATTGATTATAGGCAATTGAACAAAGTAACAATTAAGAACAAGTATCCTTTGCCTCGCATTGATGATTTATTCGACTAGCTTCATGGAGCGAGAGTGTTCTCCAAGATTGATCTCCGTTTAGGTTATCACCAGTTGAACATTAGGGACTTGGATATTCTTAAGACAGCTTTCAAGACCCGATATGGTCATTTTGAGTTCTAGGTAATGTCTTTTGGGCTGACCAATGCCCCAACAGCGCTCATGCATTTTATGAATAGTATGTTCCGGCCTTATCTTGACTCGTTTGTCATAGTCTTCATTGATGATATTTTGGTGTATTCGCATTGTTAGGAGGAACACGCAGAGCATTTGAGAGTTGTGTTGCAGAGATTGAGGGAGAAGAAGCTTTATGCAAAATTCTTCAAGTTTGAGTTTTGGCTTTGTTCAGTGGCTTTCTTGGGGCACGTGGTGTTTAGCGAGGGTATTCAGGTGGATCCGAAGAAGATAGAGGCAATTCAGAGTTGGCCCAGACCGTCGGTTTGTTTAGGGATTCTCATCTATCGCATCGCCCTTGACCAAGTTGACTTAGAAGGGTGCTTCATTTGTATGGTCGGACGAGCGTGAGGAGAGCTTTCAGAAGCTCAAGACAGCTTGGACCACAACCCTAGTGTTAGTTTTGCCATCAGCTTCAGGTTCATATACCGTGTATTGTGATGCTTTGAGAGTTGGCATAAGTTGTGTTTTGATGCAGGAGGATAGAGTTATTGCTTATGCTTCTCGTCAGTTGAAGCCCCATGAGAAGAACTACCCCGTTCATGATTTGGAGTTGGCTGCCATAGTTCATGTATTGAAGATTTGGAGGTATTACTTGTATGATGTGTCTTATAAGGTGTTCACTAATCAACCAGTCTGCAGCACTTGTTCAAGCAAAAGGATCTTAATTTGAGGCAGAGGAGATGGTTGGAGTTGCTTAAGGATTATGATAGCACTATATTGTATCATCCGGGGAAGGCCAATGTGGTGGCCGATGCTTTGAGCTGAAAGGCAGTGAGTATGGGAAGTTTGGCATATATTCTAGTTGGTGAGAGACCTCTTACGGTTGATGTTCAGGCCTTGGCCAATCGGTTCGTGAGGTTAGATGTTTCGGAGCTCAGTCGGGTATTGGCTTGCGTGGCTTCTCGGTCTTCCTTATATGATCGCATCAGAGAGCGCCAGTATGACAATCCGCACTTGCTTGTCCTTAAGGACAGAGTTCAACACGATGATGCTAGAGATGTGACCATTGATGATGATGGGGTGTTGAGGATGCAGGGTCGGATCTATGTGCCCAATGTAGATGGGCTTAGGGAGTTGATTCTGGAGGAGGCCCATAGCTCGCGATATTCCATTCATCCGGGTGCCGTGAAGATGTATCAGGATCTGAGAAAGAATTATTGGTGGAGAAGAATGAAGAAAAACATTGTGGGATTTGTAGCTCGGTGTCTCAATTATCAGTAGGTGAAATATGAGCATCAGAGACTAGGTGGCTTGTTACAGTAGATATTCCCGAGTGCAAGTGGGAAAGGATCACTATGGACTTTGTTGTTGGACTTCCACGGACTTTGAGAAAGTTCGATGCTATTTGGGTGATTGTGGATTGGCTGACCAAGTCCGCGCACTTCATTCCTGTGTGTACTACTTATTCTTCAGAGCGGTTGGCAGAGATCTATATCCCGGAGATTGTTCGATTGCATGGTGTCCCAGTTTCCATCACTTCGGATAGGGGCACTCAGTTTACATCGCAGTTTTGGAGGTTTGTATAGCGAGAGTTGGGTACTCAGGTTGAGTTTAGCATAGCTTTTCACCTTCAGACGGACGGGCAGTCTGAGCGCACTATTCAGATATTGGAGGACATGTTGCATGCTTGTGTCATTGATTTTGGAGGGTCATAGGATCAGTTTCTACCGCTTGCAGAG
Organism: Nicotiana sylvestris; assembly: GCF_000393655.2. NCBI lineage: Eukaryota > Viridiplantae > Streptophyta > Magnoliopsida > Solanales > Solanaceae > Nicotiana > Nicotiana sylvestris. The sequence continues at coordinate 89,001,688 of NC_091057.1, read as the reverse complement.
TTTGCTTATAACAACAGCTACCAGTCGAGTATTCAGATGGCTCCGTATGAGGCTTTGTATGGGAGGCAGTGTATATCTATTTGGTTGGTTCGAGCCCGGTGAGGCTAGACTATTGGGGACAGACTTGGTACAGGATGCTTTAGAAAAGGTGAAGGTGATTCTGGAGAGGCTACGTACAGTGCAATCGAGGCAAAAGAGTTATGCTGACAGGAAGGTTCAGGATGTGTCCTACATGGTTGGTGAAAAGGTTCTATTGAAAGTTTCGCCCATGAAGGGTGTGATGAGATTCGGGAAGAAAGGGAAATTGAGTCCGCGGTTCATTGGACTTTTTGAGGTGCTTCGGAGGATTCTGGAGGTGGCTTACGAGCTTGATTTTCCATCCAGCTTGTTGAGTGTGCATCCGGTATTTCATGTTTCCATGCTCTGGAAATATATTGGGGATCCGTCTCATACTTTGGATTTTAGCACAGTTCAGTTGGATGATGATTTAACTTATGATATGGAGCCAGTAGCTATTTTGGGTTGTCTATTTCGAAAGTTGAGGTCAAAGGATATAACTTCAGTGAAAGTGCAGTGGAGAGGTCGGCCCGTGGAGAAGGCTACCTGGGAGACCGAGCGGGAGATGCGGAGCATATTGCCTCACCTATTTGAGGCTTCAGGTATGTTCCTTGACTCATTCGAGGACGAACGTTTGTTTAAGTTGGGGAGGATGTGACGACTCGGCCAGTTGTCTCATGAGTTACCGCTCCGTTTTCCCCATTTCTGCTCTTTTATGCTTTGTTTATCCGTGTTATGTGGTATCGGGTTAGTCAGATTCGGAAAAGGATTTGGTAAGGTTTGAGACACTTAGTCTCTTTTAAGGAAGGTTAAGTTGGAAAAGTCAACTAGATGTTGACTTATGTGTTAGAGGGCTCGAATGTGAATTATGACGATTCGGTTAGCTTTGGGAGGTGATTTGGGACTTAGAAGCGTGATCAGAATGAGTTTTGGAGGTTTGGAGTAGATTTAAGCTTGAATTGGCGAAATTGGATTTTTGGCGATTAGCGGTTGATATGTGAGATTTTAATATAGGGGTCGGAATGGAGTTTCGAGAGTTGCAATAGTTCTGTTGTGTCATTTGGGATGTGTGTACAAGATTTTAGGTCATTCGGACGTGGTTTGGTTGGGTTTTTTATCAAAGGCAAAATTCAGAAAATTTTAGAAAGTTTGGCTTGAATCCGATGTGTTTTGGGTGATTGGATGTTGTTTGAAGTTTTCTGATGATTGGAACAAGTTTGAATAATGTTTTGGGATATGTTGGTACTTTTGGTTGAGGTCCCGGGGGCCTCAGGGTGATTTCGGATGGTTGACGGGGAGTTGAGATGTTGTTGAAGCTGCAGAAATCTTCAGCTTCTGGTATTTCCGCACCTGCGGGTTGGGGACCGCAGGTGCGATCTCACAGATGCGGCAAAGGAAACTGCATAAGCGGTCAAGAAGGAGAGGTGCAGGAGTCGCAGATGCAAGTGGTGGACCGCACCTATTATGGCGCAGGTGCGGCTGTGTGGTCGCGGATGCGATTTTGGAAATTTAAGTGAGAGCCGTAGAAGCGGCTATTTGACCACAAATGCGGTGCCGCGGAAGCGGAAGTCTGGTCGCAGGTGGGAAAATCCCTGGCCATAAGTTATATATTGTCTTCTTCGCGAAATTTTGCTAAGTTCATCATTTTTGAAGACGGGAAAGAGGCTAAGGCATAGGATTTCAAGGGGAATCAAAGGATATCAGTTGGGTAAGTTCCCTAAGCTTATTTATTTGGGTTTAAGATCATTTTTCCATTATTTAATCTTGGTTTTAGTGGAGATTAAGGAAGAAAAATTGGGGATTAGGGCTTGAGTTTAAGAGGCCTTTAAATGGGGATTTGAGGGGTCATTTGGACTCTGATTTTAGTGTTCTTGATATGTATAGACTCGTGGGAGGATAAGGATTCCGTTGACGTAAAAAATATATTGAATTCTGATATGTGGGCTCGGGAGTCAGGTTTTGGTAATTTCAAAATTTCTTGGTATTATTTGATTGTTTTCGATTGGGCTTCGTTCCATTGGCATATTTTGACGTCGTGATTCTGATTTTGGATAGATTCTATGCGAGTGGAGGCCGATTCAAGGGGCAAATGCATCACGGAGTAGTATTTTCACCGGTTTGAGGTAAATAACCATTATAAATCTGGAACTGAGGGTACAAACCCCGGTATTTGACTTGTTTTGATAAATGCGGTAACGCACATGCTAGGTGAAGAGCGTGTGGGCATGCACCGGTAGGGATTGTGACTTGGTCTGTCATGTAGTGACTATTAAGCCGCGTATTTAGTTTGGAAATATTATACCATTGCGAATTTTGGATATTTGTACTGTATTATGGATTGTATGCCATGTTTGGGGCCTTGTGCTGACCTGTAGAAACCCTTTTGGGCATTTTGACTATTTTCCTCACTTTACTTGCGAGAAGCATATCCTCAGTCATGTTTTACCTATTCAAATGTTTAAAACTGGTTTTATTACTCTACTCCTAATCATGAGGACTGTTTGGGCTGAGTTCCCTAATTTCTATTGTTGTGCCCGAGAGGCTGTAAGGTTAAGGACTGAGAGATGTTGAGAACTAAATTGTGAGGATATTTGTATATATGTGAGCTATGGATCGGGTTGCACGTCATAGCGATACTTATATGGATCGAGCTACACGCCGCACCGATATATATATTGGATCGGGCTTTGTAGACACGGGTTTATTATGTACAGTATGTCAGAGGCCTTGACGGCCCATATGTATTCATTTTTTTTCATGAACGATGGTTTATTGATATAACGTTTGCCCACTCACAATTGTACATTATGAGTTGTGACCATGTTGGCCCATGATAGTTACAAAAGGAATGAATGAGTCACAGAGTGGTTCGCTCAGAACAGTGCGGCACTAGGTCCCAGCCATGCCTCCCAAGGTTGGGGCGTGACAAAGTGGTATTAGAGCAGTTATGTCCTAGGGAGTCTACAAAGTCATGCCCAGTATAGTCTTACTTATGGGTGTGTTGTGCGCCACATTTATAATTGAGAGGCTATAGGGCATTTAGAAAATGTTACCCTTCTTTTGTTTCCAGATCGTGCCATAGAGTTGAGTCGTAAGAAGTCAGTATGAAGCTTTCGCCATATTTTGTATGTACCAGAGGTGCAGATATTGTAGTAGAACTTTAAGGCGTAATATGGAAGGGATTTTTATGAAAGAAGCAGAAAATACGATGCGAGATTGAAAGGTAAGTAAGGTAAAGGTGAAGAAGATACGAGATATTTAAGTATAAAAGATTGTGAATAGTCGAGACTTCAGATATAGGTTGGGTTTTAGTTTAGTTTACAGAAGAAACCCTAGAATATTTTTTTATAAATCTCTATGAGTTATATATTAGAATTATATAGGATGTTACATTCCGTAATTTAATATTAGAATTAGTCGTAGTAATCCACATGAGTTCGAAGGGATTATGCCTATTGTGAGGTTATAGAGGGTTTAAGACATTATTATTATTATAATACTTGTAAGTTCGTCCCCCCTTTTAAATTTTGCTCAAGTTAAGTGTTGGCTTCTTATCCTTTATATGTTGCCTATAATATTATTTGTTATGATTGTTAATGATGATTCACAAGTAATATTCTTATTTTGTAATTCTGCTAATTGCACTTTCAGAACAATTTTATAAACCATTGTGCTCTTCCCCAATATGAAGTATGTTCTCAATTTGTTTATGTTCGCATCTGAACTAAACTAATACACTTCGGGCTGATAGGGTGTATAAGAATAATGTTGAATATGGTGTTTTAGTAATGCAAGGATTAGTAATGCATGGGTTAGTAATGCAAGCATTAGTTATGTAGAGATTATTTTTTATACACTGTGTTGGTATGGTGTATTAAAATTAAAATACATTGCATAATTTTTAAATAAATTTGTTGTTTACAAAAATACCCTTATTATTCTTTAGCTTTAAGGGACTTCAAGGATAATTTTGTCTTTAATCATGCTAATGCATGCATTAATACCCTTGGTATTACTAATACCATGGTTTTTTATGCATTAGATATACATAGGATAATACCAAGTAAAGTGTATAACTAATGGTTGTATTAGTTATACATAGGTTGAAAAAGTATACCAAACAAAATATTACTAATACACAAAGTTAATACATACATTATTTTCTTTAATACACTCTACCAAACGACAGTGTGAGATATTAGATTACTTGTGATTAGCTGTTTCAGCTCAAGCTGCATACTTGCTTGAGGCATATGGTGTATAATTTAATGTTATCAGAATTACGAGTTGTTTGGCATGGTTTAAAGTATTTTTACAAAAAAAAAAAGTTTTCTAGGTAACATCTTTTACTGTTTGGATAGTTAGCATTATTAAAATTTTCCGATATGATAAATTATACACATAATATGAGAAAGTTTATAAGATTTTCTTTATTTTAAAGATAGAAATTATTTTCTCACCAGAAAAGAAGATTATTTTTTTATCATTTTAAGAATTAAACATACAAAAATTTGTATTCTTTATATGAGATTAAGAAAGTTAGAAGTTGAGAAAATATATGTATTTTTACATGAATGTTTTAATGAAATAATAGCGAATGTATTTATTTTATATGGTACCACATGACCATGATAGTAAGTTATATAAAGTGTGTTAAAAGTAAGTAGTATTCTAATTAATTTGAGATAATTCTTAATTATGTAGATAATTGGTTAATTAATAATTTTTTTGAAAGATTAGTTAGTTAATTATAAACTTTTAGATAAGTTTTGAGCCCCCACCCCCCAACGTGGAAGTCACAGGGTTAAAGACATGAATGCAAAAGGTGGAGGGAATACGTATTTTATTTCATTATCTATAAAGGCTACAAGTGTATTAGAAAGTGTGCTGGCATCACATTATGAAGAATGACCTATAATTGACACATGCATAGATTAAGTTGTTCCTTAATAAATTTAGATGACCTTTTTAACTTTTCATTTTTAAGTTAGATACTTTCTGAAACCATGTATGTATAACACAATGTTGGATGGACTTTGCAAGCGTAAGACTTTTGATGATGTGAGGGAAACCTTCAAAGTCATGGTGGAAAAGGGGTATGTCCCAAACGTTATCACATATAATATTCTCATTAAGAGATTTTGCAAATCAAGAAAGTTTCTGAAAGCTTTAGAGTTACTTGAGGATATTCAAAGAAAGGGTCTTATTCTTGATACAGTGACTTTTGGCACTTCGATAAATAGGTTTTGTGAGAATGAATCCAGACAAACCTTTCTATTTAGATATGTTTAAGGATTGTGAGCGTAGGTCACTAGTCAAGTTATTTCGTCACAGAGAGCCATCCTCTCAATCTTTTCCAAGAATATCATACGGATATTTTCCTAATCCATGTATGTTAAGGTCATTCCTTTTTTCTTTTGGCATGATCCAAATTATACAAAAAAAAACGAACAAACGCATAATATTTATAAACGACTCTGTTCATATTAATGCTAGGGGTCTCTATGTTCTTGATTCCCCATGTGACATATTATTATATCTTCTGTTCATGGGTCTCAGAATAATACGTAGTTGAAAAAATTTATCTGAAAGGACTATTGAGATTATTACATATTTTTTATGCATTTCATTCATTTATACATGTGCATTGACCCATGACCAGATAATGTTATATACGCGTATATATGTAAATATATGTATATGGGATATGAAAAAAGGTTAGTCCGTTATATACGCACCACCACCTGATCAGCTGGTATACGTGGATGATTTTGTCCACAGTGGCACTATATGACATTATATACACGTATATATGTAAATATATGCATATGGGATATGGAAAAAGGTTACGGCGTTATATACGCACCACCACCTAATTAGCTGGTATACGTGGATGATTTGCCCACAGTGGCCGAGATGATGTGATGGGGTGCCCTCAGAGGCTTGATGATGCTATGACCACATGTACCTATGCACAACATGACATTCATATGCATATGCATGACACTATAAGTGTTAAATGGTATACAGAGTTATCCAGACTTACAGGTTGAGTCATGTACTTCATGTTTCTTTCTTGTCCTTTATATGTTGATTTACATGCCTTACATACTCGGTATATTATTCATACTGACGTCCTTTTGTTGTGGACGATGCGTTCATGCCTGCAGGTATAAGTAATCAATTTGACGAACCCTCATAGTAGACGTGGTAAGCATTCATCGAAGGATCGGTAAGCCTCCACCTCGTTCGGAGTGCAGCCGAGTCTATGAGCCATCGTGTCAGAGTTTTGCTTCAAACTTATGGGTAGGCCGGTACCCTATACCATTTGATGTCAAATAATCTTAGAGGCTTTGTAGACACAGGTTTATTATGTACAGTATGTCAGAGGCTTTGACGGACCATATGTATTCATTTTTTTTGAACGATGGTTTCTTGATATAACACTTGCACATTTACAATTGTACATTACGAGTTATGGTCATGTTGGCCCATGATAGTTACAAAAGGAATGAATGAGTCACAGAGTGGTTCGCTCGGATCAGTGCGACATCGGGTGCCAGCCACACCTCCCAAGGTTGGGGATGACATCAGAATCCGACGAAATTCATAAAATCTGATAACCCATTTAGTTATAAGTCTAACCATACTTGTTTCACTCAAATCCGACTCCAAATCGATATTCAAAACTCAAAAATTCAGTTTATGAAATTTTAGAATAAAACTCCCAAATTTCACTTTGAAATCATCAATCAAATGCCAAAAATGAAGATGGATTCATGAAATATAATCAAAACCGAGTATAGAAAACTTTTTTACCCCAATGGTGAAAATGTTCTCCAAAATCGCCGAAATCGGAGCTCCCTAACTCAAAATATGACCAAATGAACAAACCCTCGATATTATATGATTCTGCCCACATGATCCTAAAACTAGCTTTTGATTCCTCCAATGAATTGTTCACGAAATTCCAGTCAAATTAGGCTTTTTAATGACTCCATTTGACCTTATAATAAAGGAATATGTTGGTTTCAATATTTGAAAATGGTGCAGATTTTTAAATAGGAATTCAATTGCAATTTCGTAATTAATCTGAAAAATCACATCAACCCACTTCGTAGTAAAATGACCATAAATTCCTCATACGATTTCGAAACTTGATGATTCCTCATGTAACAGTTTAGTCAAAATACGAATCAAAGGCCGTATGCTCAATGGTAACCTTTATGCTCAAATCGGCGTCGAAACCGAAAACAATCACCATACAACCCCAACTTATACAAAACTCATCGGAATTTAACCAAACTTTGAGGACATATCCAAAATCATCATACAAACTTATTGGATTAATTAAAATCTGAATCTGAGTCGGTTTACCGAAAAGTCAAACCTTGGTTACTTATTCCAATTTAAAGCTTCTAAAACGAGAATTATTCTTCCAAATCAATCTTGAACCGCTCGAAAACTGAAACTAACCCTACATGCAAATATTAATACATAATATGAAACTACTCAAAGTCTCATACCACCGAAGGGAACGCTAAATCTCAAAACGATCGGTCGGGTCGTTATATTTAGACTATTAACATTCCTTGATTTGGGGTTGTTTGTTATATGAAACATGCTTTATTGTTGAATACTCCCAACGCTCTTATATTATTGTCATGTTCTTTTGTACCTTGTTGTTAAGCCATGGTTTATATCTTGATATGACTTTGGATATTCTTGATTTTTGATATTGTGGCACACGTGGACATGTTATACGGGTTGATTGTTGGTGTGTGGAGTTTAAGGGAGCGAGATATGCATGTAGCAACATAAGGGTTGTGATGTACATGTGGCGATATAAGGGTGACTATATACACATGCGGAGACATAAGGGAGCATTCCATTGTTTATGTGCATGCGGCGACATAAGGGTGGCTTTGTTTGTGTTGTTATGAGATATATTGGGGTGTTCCTTTGATGTGGTTCATTTGTTGGAATCGGGGTTGATATTTTAATCACACACTTATTTCTTATGTCTTTCTGCCTTGGGTTTTATTAGTTGTTGGCTGATTTATGATATACTATGACATGTCCCGTTCCCATTAATATTTTGTTGGTAAAAATAGATTATTCTACATTGAGTTGATGTTACACGCTATTCTAGGCTATTGATATTTGTTGTGTTATGTATTCCACTGTCTCTTTTATTTTAATATTCTGCACAAGTTATTTGACTAGTGAGTGTCATGATTTGAACTTCGTCACTACTCCACCGAGGTTAGTCTTGATATTTATTGGGTATCGACTGTCGTGTACTCATACTATGCTTCTGAACATTCTTCGTGCATATCTAGGTACTTCAAATCGAGCTGATCGTTAGGAGGCATACTAGAGCTGGTTGGATACTTCAAGGTATCCTTGTTATTCTGTTCGCAGGTCTCAGAGTCACCCCCTTCACTTTCTTTTCCATTGTTTATGTATTTCCAAACAATATTGTATGTGTTGAGACTTGTTATATATTTCTTGTAGAACTTATGACCTAGTATTATCGGGTTTTGGGATGATAACGGTTGTATCTTTGTTTGGTTGTGTTATGGCATTTCTCAATTTTAATTAAATTTAATTTTTTTTATATTTTTATTGAAATCGTATGTGATAGGCTTACCTAGTCTTCAAGACTAGGTGCCATCATGATTCCTTTGGCGGAGTTTTTGGTCGTGAAAACGAGAGACTATGTAAAATATCATCACCAAAAGATTAATTATTTTCAGGTACATGTAGTAAGTAAAGATGGGTGTTTGTGGTAAAATGTATGTGAAGAAGCTAATCAAATAAAATGACGTAGAAGAAAAGAGTTGCATAAAACATGAATGACTAAGGCATAAAGAATGTATATTAACAAATAATTGAATTCAAGAATTGGTCTATCGAATAAAGTTAAAGCAATTAATTTATGTTTTAAAGTTAAATGGTTATAACAATGGACAGATAATGCTTTAAGAAACCTTGTTAAAACTTATTAGAAATAGGAAATAATTATTTTTTAAAGTGAAGAAGACGCGATTCAAATTGTATATTATGTAAGTATATTAACTAGCAAGTGACTTGAAAGGAATGATTGAATGAGGCATGGAAAATTATCACAAGAAATGAGTAAAAGGAAACATTACTTTCAAAATAAATCAAGTATAGTTATGCCCTATAATGATTTGAATTAAAAGAATCGGTTGGTATGAATATTGATTAAAAGATGTGTATATGTACAATAATGAGTATATATGTACAAAATCAAAAGGTACAAAGAATATTATGTTTTTGTGCAAGAATATTTCAAAAATCATGGATAATATTAGCATCGTAAGGTCAAGCCTAAATGTATTGGATTGATCCTCCAAAATGTAGTAGGCTCAATTAATTTTGTTCTTATGTCCAAACCTTATTTAAAGTGAGCTAATTAATCTAATTACCTACTTATATACAAATTTAATCAATTGATTTCCATTATGAGACCATCTACTTGGCTTAAGAGCTTACTACAAATATTTGAAAGCATTGAATGGTTATTTATCTAGTAATAGCAGCTAATTGGACAAATAAACTGTAAATAAATAAATAAAATATATCATCCTAATTAATTTTTACTATACTTGTAATTGTTTTGTATATTCAAGAAAGAGTAGTACGAAAGTGAGGAATTTAATAAGGGGGTTTGTATTTCGCCTCTGCCTGTTATACTTTGAAGTGCTTCCGGCTAGGGTACCTCGCAAAAATAAAACAATAATTTAGGAAGGCTCGAATAATGTATGTCATGTAGCAAAAGGGTTTCAATTATGACATGATTTTTTTTTTTTAATTGTTGAATTCATTGGCATGTTAGTTTTAATTCTATTAACTAGTTTTTGAAACAATACATATTTAGCTGTTTGATTATGGTAATTGATAATTGCATATTTAGGATTAGCTGGTAATCATTTAATTGTGATTACTCTTACTTTGAGTAGTTAGTTCGAATTATTTTGGTGTTGGGACTTTATCAATTTGGGGAAAGGGGGTTTTGGATCGGATAGTTGTTGCGCGGGCCTGTCTTAAAGCTTTCACACATGCCTGAAGCATTTTGTTTAGAGAAAATATCACTTTATACCCATTAATCCTAAACTATTTACCCGTTAATGTCTAGGTCTAAACTATTTACTATTTCTACTCATGGAGCACAAACTATTTACCCGTTTTTTTTCTAAATCATATTATTTCTGAATTCACTGTACCCATTAAAGGGTAAATATGTTACCCCAATTCGTATCAAAATTATTTCCGTTTCATCCATAAAAGGCTGAATTCACTGTACCCATTCAGTTCAATTTTTTTCTTGTAACAGATGCATTAGTGTTTATACATAAAATCGTGAAGTGGGTAATAATCACAAAGACGAATCAGATCTTAGGAATCTGATCATCCATTCAGTTGTAAAACCCCTTCCTCAACTCATGTTTTTCTTTATCACTTTCTTGTATTTTCCCCTTTTTTTTTATTAAGTTTGTCCTTTTGTGTTTGTGAGTGAGAAAAATCGTAGTATGGAACTTATATCCTTAATTTTTTTTTGTTCTTTTATGCTAAGAAAGTTATACAAATTGCAATTATTGTTTATTATCTTAACCATATTCAAAGTGGGTGTTATTAAATATTGCTTATAGTACCATCTGGAAGTTCATACTGAAATTTGATAGTAGTTGGAGCTGATTTGAGGTGATTGAGATCGAAATTTTCAGTTGAAAATCGAAGAAGAACACAGCTACAATATACAGCTACGGTATACAATATGATGTAGGAGTATATAGCTATACTGCAACAATATACTATTATATTTTACAATATACTGCAACGGTATATTGTAATAATCGAAAAAGAACACAGTTACATAACAGTATACCGCTACAATATATAATATACTATAGGAGTATATAGTTATACTGCAACAGTATACTATTATAGTATACAATATATTATTATAGTATATTGTAATAATATGTAATATATTGTAACAATATGTTGTAATAGTATATAATATACTATAATAGTATACTTATTACACGTAAATTCACTTGCCTTTTCCCTTTTAATTTACTTTAAGCTTTTACCCAGCGTGAGGGGCAAATTGAAAATGCAAAAAAAATAATATTATAGTATGATATATAATGTAACAGTATACTCTTACAATTAGATCCTTTTAGATTTTTTTTAAATTTTTATTGACAACTGATATTTCAGTTTAATAATTGAATTAAATTTTTTTAACTCTTTGCGTACAATTGTATACCCTGTTGGTATAGCTATATACTATACTAGTATCATATGTTAGTTAATATTTTTTGGTTGTATTAGCTACATTTAATTGGTACACAATTTGATTTTTCTTTAGTAATAATATTAACAAAAGAATAATAAAAAATAGTGAAAACAGTAAATGAAATTACATTGTGAAGAGAAAAAAGAATATAAAAAAAATAGGTTAAATGAAATTAGAAAAGGAAAAAAGAAAAAAATAAGAAGAAAACGCGAAAAACAAAAGGAGAAAAGAAAAGAAAGAAAAAAAAGAAAAAGAAAAGAAGCATAGAAATAAAAAAGAATTGGAGAATAAAGAAAAAATTCCTCACAAAACCTACTATAGGTAGGAAATGTAATTAGTTTATGGGTAGAAAAATAAATGGGTAGACAAGGTTAAATAATTTTATTTTTGTGGGTAAATATATCAAAATCACTTTTGTTTAGGTTGTCTAGCATAGACTGGATTTTTAAGTGACTAGTTGGGCCTAGTCCAATCTTCAGGGAAGCTCCAGCTCGGTCAAGTCTCTTAAAAAAGAGAGAACATGAGTTGGAAGGATAAGCTTGAGGAATTTGGGGGCATCAAGGAAATATTAAAGGGTCTGTTTAGAAAGCCACCATATATTAGAATTGGTGTAATTACTAGGGTAGAATAAGAAAAAAATATATTTATTACTAATCATATATTTGTAACTAATACTGCAAAAGTAATTCATATATTTTTTAAATTAATAATATTTTACTTTAATTGCATATTTTGTAAGAACGGGCCTGTAACGACCCAATCGGTCGTTTTAAGAATTTTCGCTCTGATCCCCTATTAACTGCTTTACTCGTGTTTATTTATGCTATTTTGATTTGCCGGGACGTTCGATTTTGAGTTTCGGAGAGTTTTGTGACACTTACTCCCTAAATGAGAGATTAAGTTTTGGAAATTAGACCTTAGTCGGAGCAGTGTGAAGACGGCCTTGGAATGAAATTTTCGTCGGTTCCGTTAGCTCCGTTGTGTGATTTCGGGCTTAGGGGCGTGATCAGATTGTGTTTTGGAGGTCCGTAGCTAATTTAGGTTTGAAATGCCGAAAGTCAAATTTTTGAAGTTTCCGTTCCGCTAGTGAGATTTTGATCTGAGGGTCAGAATGGAATTTCGGAAGTTGAAGTAGCTCTGTAGGGTTGAATGTGATGTGTGTGCAAAATTTCAGGTCATTCGGACGAGGTTTGATAGACTTTTTGATCGAAAGCATAATTTGGAAGTTTTGGAAATCCTTAGGCTTGGATTGAAGAGTGATTTGTAGTTTTAGCATTGTTTGATGTGATTAGAGGGTTGGAATAAGTTTAGTTGATGTTTTAGGACTGGTTGGTATATTTGGTTGAGGTCCCCGGGGCCTCGGGTGAGTTTCGGGTGCTTAACGGAAGTGAAATTGGACTTAAGAAGAATTGGAATTTGCTAAACCTGTCAAAACCACACCTGCGTGTGTGGGACCGCAGGTGCGACGCCGCAGAAACGGCTATGTGACTGCAGAAGTGAGTTGGCCCAAAGCTCCAAGATCCGCAATTGCAGCTGGTTTTTGCAAATGCGGTGCCGCAGAAGCGGCCAAGCGACCTCAGATGCGGACCCAGCCCGATAAGTAATTTTCGCACCTGCGATGCATTCTTCTGCAGGTGTGGGACCGCAGGTGCACTCCCTTGACCGCAGATGCGGTAATCGCTGGGCAGAAATATGAAATTTTGAGGGTTTGGTTAAAAATTTGGTAAAATCAAATTGGAGCTCGGGAGAGGGCGATTTAGGGAGGAAATTGAAGAGGAAATCATTGGGTAACAATTCTTTAATCCTTTCTAGTTATATTCCATCAATCTATAGTTAGTTTTATCATTTAATTTTGGATTGGAGATGAAAATTAGGGAAAAGTTGGAAGAAAGTTCTTAGACCTAGAATTCGAATTTTGATTGAGAATTTGACCTTGGATTTAGATAATTTTGGTATGCATGAACTCGTGAGAGTATGAGGATTCTGAAAATATAAATTGTACCAGATTTCGAGGCGTGGGCCGGAGGGGCATTTTGGTCATTTTACCTAATTTCGCGTATTAGCTTAGAATTTCTTTGTAGAATCAGTTACTTGAAGTGTTATTTACATTATGCAATTGAATTGAATAGATTTGGGCCATTTGGAGTCGAGTACTCGTGGCAAGAACATGGTTTCGAGTACATTTTGAGTCGGTCCGAGGTAAGTAGCTTGCCTAACCTTGTGTGGGGGACCTTCCCCTTAAGATTTGGTTTTATTGATAATTGAAATGCCTTGTACGAGAGGTGACGAGTGCGTACTTGTGCTAATTATTGGAAATCCAGTTTTCATTAAGAAATTACTAGTATGTTTCATTTCCTGTTTATATTACTTGTAAATTTTAGCATGTGGTTAGCTTAGAAAAGTATGTCTAATTGACTTAACTGCCTTATTTGGAATACGTGCAATATGCTAGGTTAGCAATACCTGCTTACCTTGGTATAGAACTTGAATTGAACTGTGTACATCTCCTTGCTGTTGCTGTGTGTTTACTTTGGAACTACGGGACAGTATCCCGGGAGATCCCCCTGTTTGTTTACTTTGGGACTATGGAATAGTTTTCCGGGAGATCTCCCTACACATTTACATTGGAACTACGGGGCTGCACCCGGTAGATTCCACCTGTACTGAGTATTTACATTTGGGACTACGGATCGGTATTCCGGGAGATCCCCTCGCATTATGAGTTGGACTACGGGATGGTATCCCTGGAGATCTGCTAGATATTTACATTTGGGACTACAGAACGCTATCCTGGGAGATCCCCGGTTGTTACCTTTTGTGTTGAGTTATATCTCTTTCTGTGTTTACTTTGCCTCTGTAGTAGTTGTTGCGGTCCTTATATCCTGCGTTACTTTTACTGTTGCATTTATTTATACCATTTATTTCTACACTGTTGAACCTTATATTTTACTTAACCTCAGTAGGGCCCTAACCTTCCTCGTTATTACTCAACTGAGGTTAGGCTTGGCACTTACTGAGTACCGCTGTGGTGTACTCATGCCCTTTCTGTGCATGTTTTTTATGTGCAGATCCAGGTATTTCGGCTTAGTCCTATCACCCTTGAGGCGAGGCGACTACTCTAGACACTTCGAGGTATATCTGCCGCGTTCGCAGACCAAGGAGTCTCTTTCCATTCTATCTTGTAGTGATAGCCCTTCTATCTTTTCTATTGATGTAGACATTCTAGAGTTAGAGCATTTGTATTATATTCGTAGCTTGTGATTAATGGGTTTCCGGGTTTTGGGAAAATTTGTTCAGTTTGAGAGTTTATATTTGTATATGACGAGCGGCATTCAAAAAAACTTCAAAAGCTAGGGTTTCAGAGAAACCCAAATAGTGAGAAAGGCTTGGATCTAAGCAGTAGGAGTCGAGGTCAGGCTCGAAACAGACATGGCTTGCCGGAGCTCGGCCGGAGATGGTCGTGAAACTTGAATCAACAAAGGTCTGGACCCAGCTCTTGGTGGTCAAGTCATGAAACTTCAATAACCAAGCGTGAGGAGCCATAGAAGGCTGGTGGGTGGTGAAACCACCATGGATTCAGGCTAGGAGGTGTCCATAAAAGATGGATGGAACTCATCCGAGAGGAGAGGAAGGGGGAAGGTTCTAGAGAGAACCAAAGATAGAGAGATAGAGAGAGAAAGTCAGTTGAGTGAAGAATGAGAGGGGTCTTGGGGGTCGTTTGGTTTAATTTGGTAAGGGCGGATCTGGACAGTTGATCAAAAATGATCAACGGCTAGGATTTAGTCCGGGTTGGGTCAGGTAGATTTAGGATTGGGCTTGGGTCTTGGGTTGGTTTAATTTGGGTTGGGTATTGGGTTTAATTAGGCCAAATTAAAAGGCCAAATGTGGCTATAAGTTAAATAGTCCCTTTTCCCCATTTAATTTATTTAAAAATAATAATAAACAAATTCCTGAAAACAAATTAAAAACACTAAAATAACTTATAACGTATAATTATCAATTTAAAAATACAGAATCCCATTTCAATAAACATGAGACGGATTTAAACATAAAAATGGCTAATATTGCAATTATGCAATTTTATCCTTAAAAAACAAATAATTTGTAAAAACAAAGTGTGAAAAATGTCCTATATTTTAATATAAACATAAGAATCCAATAAATAAATCACCAAAATGATAATTTGGGGATAATTATTGGGTTTTTCTTGAGAAAATAAGGCAGTAAATTGATTTGAAAATCTTTGAAAAATTAATAAAAAACAATGTAATCTTGGTATATACTTATATATGAATATACATGCTATTTTGAAAGGTGTTTTGCATATAAAAAATACAGGGAAAAATTGGGTATCAACAACTGCCCCTCTTTACCCGACAATGATGAAAAAGTTGTCATGTAAAGATATGATGGCCAATTTTTGACCGAACAAAATAGTTTGAAGAGGTTGGCCGTGCTCTGGCTCTTGAGCTGCCTACATATCCCTGGTCTTACAGGAATCAGGCCATATATAGTTCAGGATATGTCGGCAGAGTATGCCGATGGAGACCTTTTCAAGAACGGGCGCAATATTCAGGTCAGGATGAATGGTTAAGGTCTAATAGGGTTGCGGGAACTGGAGCGAGATCGCTCCTGCTGAGATAGCCGTTGCTCGCCGATTTACCTGCAAATAAGCAATACAAGTATATATTGTGTGTAAATTTAAACATGATGCAAGTTCCCGTCGGACCATGAATGTTGTCTTTGGGCGGTTAGGATGACGTCCTCAGACCATGATGTCCTGGGCCATGAAGCGTATAATAAAGGATTTGTAGGCCATGAAATGATGCTCTCGGGCTATGAGAATGATGCCTCTGAACTATGACGCCTTTGAATAATAATATGCAAAAGATTAAAGGAGATCCTCAGGCCGTGGCATGACGTTCTCGGGCTATGAAAATGGTGCCTCCAAATAATGGTGCCTTTGGATAATTTGGCGGTCTTTCAACCCATGAGATATAGTATTTGGCGATCTTCCAGCCCATGCAATGCAGAAAGCGGTGATCTTTCAGCCATGCAAGTGTAAAATAAAGCGACGATCTTTCAGCCATGCAAGTGTAAAATAAAGCGGTGATCTTTTAGCCATGCAAGTGTACATGGAGGTAGAGTTTAACCTCGGAAGGCAGAATGGTAGCCTTATGCAATGCAAGAAATGCAAATGGAGATAGTGCTTAGTCTCGGAAGGCAGAATGCTAGCCTTATCCAATGCAGGAAATGCAAATGGAGACAATGCTTAGTCTCGGAAGGCAGAATGATAGCCTTATGCAATGCAGGAAATGCAGATGGAGACAGTGCTTAGTCTCGGAAGGCAGAATGGTAGCCTTATGCTATGCAGAAATAAAAATAAAAGGGCAAATGGTAATAGAGTTTCTTAGCTGATAGTAGGTTGCGACATTGTGACTGCTGGGGACGTTGCGATATAGGGAATATCATCAGCGTGCGTGGATAGCAAATGCTGGTAAATGTGAACAATTCTGAGAGTTGTATTCTTGAACACCGTTTATCTCGTTAATGTATAGCATGTCAGATGCTTTCGCAATCCAAATATCTGTATCCAAAGAAAAAACGTGAGTTTTGTAGAGGGGAGGTTAGTTCGTATCCCTGTTGGCTTTGCTTGACCTTCTCGACTTTGATCTGGTGATACTGTACATATCATTGGGGTAGTATTTCTAAACAAAGCAATTTTGGTAACAAACATGCATGATTTAGTAAAAAATATAACATAAATACATAATCGAGAATAGTTTTCTTTAAATGAACCGACGACTGCGACGTGGTTCAAGACATTTCGACCTTTCTTGTTATGGAATTTTGAGGGTCCTCCTCAAAATTCTACCCCAGTTTACTAGGTTGATGCTTCTGATTGCTGCTTGCGATGACTAGCTAAAATTGCTTCGGAATTTTGAGGGTCCTCCTCAAAATTCTGCCCCAGTTTCCAATTATGGGGGGGGATGAAAATTTTATTGAATTGTGACGGAATGCATAGGGCTACCTACGTATCCCCTCTTAAACGGGAATCAGGTCAGGCATAGTTCAAATTATATCATATGAGGAAAGCATAAAGATTACACATAGTAACGCGTGACTGCATCTGAATTGATTGGCTTTGGCCAGACTTCTCCGTCCATTTATGCGAGTATGAGGGTTCCTCCTATCAGAACCCAATGAACCATGTATGGACCCTGCCAGTTGGGATAGAATTTCCCCTTGACTTCATCTTGATGCGGAAAAATTTTCTTTAACACTAGCTACCTCGGTGTGAACTGTCTCGGCTTGACTTTTTTGTTGAAGACTCTGGACATTCTGTTCTGATAAAGTTGACCATGGCAAACTACATTCATTCTCTTTCCATCGATAAGAGCCAGCTGCTCATAACGACTCTTCACCCACTCTGCATTATCGAGCCCAGCTTCCTGTATGATCCTTAGGGAGGGAATTTCTACCTCAACGCGAATGACGGCCTCTGTACCATAAACTAGCATATAGGGGGTTGCCCCGGTTGATGTGCGGACTATGGTGCGATATCCCAATAAAGCAAATGATAGCTTCTCATGCCATTGCTTATGCTTCTCTATTATTTTCCTTAGTATCTTCTTGATATTCTTATTGGCGGCTTCTACGACTCCGTTCATGAGGTCTGTAGGCTGTAGAATTATTGTGTTTGATCTTGAAGGTTTCACACATGGCTTTCATCAGGTCACTGTTGAGATAAGAACCATTATCAGTGATGATTGACTCCGGAATCCCGAACCAAAAAAGAATACGGTCACGGACGAAGTCTGCCACAACTTTCTTAGTCACTACTCTGTAAGATGCTGCATTGACCTATTTGGTGAAATAGTTGATTGCTACTAGGATAAACTTGTGCCCGTTAGAGGCGGCAAGCTCGATTGGTCCAATAACATACATTCCCCAGGCAGTGAACGACCACGGTGAGCTTGTTGCAGTAAGCTCATTTGGGGGTACTTTGATCATGTCTGCTTGTATCTGGCAGCGGTGGCATTTTCGGACATAGTCTGTCTCCATAGTCATCCAAAAGCAAGCAGCCCGGAGTATCTTCTTGGCTAAGACAAAACCGTTCATATGTGGACCGCAGGTCCCAGCATGGATTTCTTCTAGTAGTTTAGATGCTTCCTTCGCGTCGACACACCTTAGTAATCCCAAATCCGGAGTCCTCCTATTCAGGATTACTCCGTTGTCAAAGAAATTGTTAGACAACCTTCGAAGTGTGTGCTTCAGAGTGGTGTTCACAAGTTCTGGGTACTCTCATTTTGCCAAATATTCCTTGATATCATGAAACCAAGGCTTTCCATCTGTTTCTTCTTCGACATAAGCACAATAAGCTGGCTAATCATAGATCTTTACTGGAATGGGATCAATGAAGTTCTTGTCTGGATGTTGTATCATGGATGATAGGGTAGCCAATACATCGGCAAACTTATTCTGGACTTTGGGAACATGCTGGAACTCTGTCTTTGTGAACCTCTTTCTCAACTCTTATACATGATGCAGATAAGGGAGTATCTTGGAGTTCTTGGTCGCCCATTCTTCTCGGACCTGATGTATAAGCAAGTCTGAATCCCCAATTACTACCAAATCTTGAATGTTCATGTCAATGGCCATCTTCAACCCTAAGATGCAGGCTTCGTACTCGGCCATGTTGTTGGTGCAAGGAAACCTGAGTTTGGCAGACATCGGATAATGTTGACCGATTTCTGACACTAGGACTGCTCCTATGCCGACTCCTTTGAAATTTGCTGCTCCATCGAAAAATATTCTCCAACCTTCATAGGATTCTGCAATATCTTCTCCTATGAATGATACCTCTTCGTCAGGAAAATATGTTTTTAGGGGTTCGTATTCTCCGTCCACGGGATTCTCGGCAAGGTGATCTGCTAGTGCCTGTCCTTTGATCGCTTTCTGAGTTACATAGACAATGTCATATTTACTCAACTGGATTTGCCACTTGGTTAGCTTGCCGGTAGGCATGGACTTCTGAAAGATGTACTTCAAAGGATCCATCTTTGATATGAGATATATAGTGTAGCCACAAAAATAGTGCCTCAACTTCTGAGCTACCCAAGTTAAAGCACAATAGGTGCGCTCTAACAGAGAATATCGGGCCTCGTACGGGCTGAACTTCTTATTGATGTAATAGATGGCCTAGTCCTTCCTCACCGTTTCATCATGTTGTCCCAGAACACAACCGAATTCTCCATCCAATACTACGAGGTAGAGTAATAGAGGTCTACCTGGCTCGGGCGGGACCAAAACTGGTGGTGTTGACAAGTACTCCTTGATTATGTTGAAGGCCTTTTGGAAGTCATCAGTCCATTTGGTAGAGATATACTTCTTCAACATCTTAAAGATTGGCTCACAGATAACTGTAGATTGTGCTATGAACCGGCTGATATAGTTAAGTCTCCCCAAGAAACTCTTCACGTCCTTCTTATTCTTTGGCGGTGGAAACTCTTGAATAGCTTTGACCTTTGATGGATCTAGTTATATTCCTCGGCGACTTACAATGAACCCAAGTAGTTTTCCGGCAGGAACCCCAAATGCGGACTTCGTGGGATTCAGTTTTAGGTTGTACCTTCTCAGTCTATTAAAGAACTTCCTCAAATCTTCCATGTGATCAGTGGCTTTCTTGGACTTGATGATAACATCGTCTACATATACTTCGATCTCCTTGTGTATCATATTGTGGAAAATGGTTGTCATAGCCATCATGTAGGTGGCCCCAGCATTCTTTAATCCAAACAGCATCATCTTGTAACAGTACATCCCCTACGGCGTAATGGAAGCTGTTTTCTCAGCATCTTCTTCATCCATCCAGATCTGATGATACCCTACAAAATAATCTGCAACTCATGCTTGGCGCAATTGTCGATCAGGATGTGTATGTTCGGCATGGGGAAGTCGTCTTTTGGACTAGCTTGGTAGAGATCCCGGTAGTCGACACAGACTCTAACCTTCCCGTCCTTCTTTGGTACCGACACAATGTTGGCTAACCACGTCAGATATTCTACTATCCTGAGAACCTTGGCTTTGACCTACTTAGTGACTTCTTCTTTGATTTTCAAACTCGTATCAAGCTTGAACTTTATGAGTTTTTGCTTTACCGGCGGACATGTCGGATCAGTTGGTAGTTTGTGTGCCATAATAGATGTACTCAGACCAGTCATATCATCATATGACCAGGCGAATATGTCCTCCTATTCCCTTAGAAATTCTATGTACTCTTCCTTTTCTAACGGTGATAAATGAACGCTGATTCGTGTTTCTTTGATGTTCTCTACATCTCCCAGGCTAACAATCTCAGTCTTGTCCAGGTTGGACTTAGGTCTGTTCTCAAAATTCTCGATTTCTTCCTCTGAATCTATGTACGTTTGTTGCGTTGTCTCGTTGCATGTCATAGTCATTGGTTCATCAAAATAAGTAACAGTAATGTTGTATAAGTAAAGTAATGAGAGAAAATAATAAGAGTAAGATTTATAGGGAAAATTGAAATGCTTTAATAAATTCCATAACTGTTTTGAACATTGAAGATCTTATTGCGAAATTTTAAAATGCGAAGAAAAGTCAACTAGTAAAAATAAAAGATAGTGCATGATACTTGTTCAGCCTTGCTACCCTGAGGATTTCCGGGTTCTGGTGGTTCTAATGGTCCAGTTATTTAGGCATGGTCCTCTGCTTACTGCCTTTATGGAAGGGCCTTCCTCCACTCCTCCTCAAAAACAACACAACAATCCATATCATCATCTTCTAGGAACAAATTCCTCACTGTTGCTAGTGCTTTCTCTTCTTCTGACCCATAGATAACATCAGCTGGCTAGAAAGTCTGCTCCAAATGTGATATTGGCTACTCCATCGGATAGTAAGGACCGCGCCATGGTGGCGACCCATTGTTGAATTCTTCCCAAGTGTACTCGTATCCCAAACCGAAGGCAGTGCCATGTTTCTTTAGTTTGATAGGCTTAGCGATTCCTTGGAGGTTCTTACCAAGTACCCTGCCAAGTTCGTATCCACTCCAGTTCAATATGGTTTCAATTTTATTATCCCACCATTTGTCCTTGTCGATGGCATTGACTCGCTCGATGTGGTGATAGGTCTCCCCACCTATCTTTCTTTTGCCTCTGATTGCTGGGATGGTCTGGTGACTGTATATGGGATTGCTACTATCACCGTGAATGATCAGCTCTTGGTGGTTCCACTCAAACTTCACTGCCTGATGTAGTGTTGATGCTAAAACCCTAGCGGTATGAATCCACAGTTGTCCCAACAACAAATTGTAAGATGTTGGCACGTCTATCACTTGAAAATCAACATCGAACCAAATAGGCCCCATTTGCAAACACAGGCTAATTTCCCCAATGGTGGACCTTTGGGAACCGTCAAAAGCTTTGACGTTGATGGACCCCTCCTTAATCTTATGCAACCCCTTTCCCAATGCCCTAAGTGTTACTAAATGACAAATGTTGAGGCTGGACCCTCCATCTGGTGATAAAATAATCTTCGCATTGCATGGTGAGATGTAACGCCTTGTTGTGACTCAACCCTTCGGGTGGCAGCTCATCTTCATGAAAAGTGATCTTGTGACTTTCCAATACCTACCCTACCATGTTTTCCATCTCTCCTCCGGTGATGTTTCTTGGTACATATGCCTCACTCAACACCTTTAACAAGGCCTTCTTGTGTGCATCAAAATTTTATAGCAAAGCTATGATAGAAATTTATGTTGGCATTTTGTTCAGCTGATCAATGACCGAGTATTCCTTGGCTTGTTTCTTTCTCTAGAGATCATTGGACCCGGTTTCAGTGATGGTTGGCCGACCAGAGGCCTGCTTTCTTGACTTAGCCAAATGTTCCGGGGTATAAACCCTACTAGTTCTTGTCATACCATGTGCCGCAACGGCTTCCCCGAACTTGACCTTCCCTTTTCTTCTTGACTTGGCTGTGTAGTCCCAAGGTATGACATTTGTATGGAATGGTGTTACGGCAGACATTTCCACCGAAATTGGCGTGGGTATCTTTACTCCGAATAGAGCATGCACCTTATGCGGTAAAACTACAATTTTGAAGGGTGTAGGTGCATTTGTTGGTGACATAAATTCGACCTCAATCGGCGTTGGCGTCTTTGTAGAGGATGGTGCTTCAAACTCAAGTGGCATGGACATATTTACCTCGGTGGCCCCAGAAGGCTGAATCTGGACTACAATCGTATTAAGGGTGACTATTGGCTTCTTTGGATCGTCGCCTTCTGTGATCAAATCTATCGATCCCTTGGGGTCCCAATCATCCTCTATTTCAATCATGTGAACACCTCCACCCATGTGTTCTGGCAAAGGGTTATTGCAGACATTCGGAGCAGGACCCTTTACCACAATAATCTTATTATCAATTAGGGCCTGGATCTTGTCTTTCAGGGAGTGACATTCGTCGATGGTATGTCCTTTCATGCCAGAATGGTATGCACAAGATTTGTTTGGGTTAACCCATTGAGAAGGGTTCTTAGGGGTTATAGCAAGGACATGGATGACATAACCAGCAGCTTTGATCCTTTCGTATAGTTGGTCTATGGGTTCAACAATGGCGGTATACTGTTTGGGAGGTCTTCGGTCAAAATTTGGTTAAGGTCTAGGAAAGTTTTGACCTATGAGAGGCGATTGATAGTGGGATGGTTGAGCATTCTAGGCTTGGTAGACATGTGCAGGTTGGGAATATCTTGGTGAGGCAGGTTGGTATGTGGGAGGTAGAGGTGATTGATAAGTGGGTGGTGGAGTTTGGTAAGAGGGTGAGGGTTCCTGGTAGTTCGGAGTAGGTTGATATGTGAGTGGGGGCATTGGATAGGTTTGGTATTTGATAGGGGATTTGGTTCTCTGTGCCACCATTACGGCACCTATGTCCCTTTTCTTGGACGTACCACTAGACTGTAAAGCATTATTGGTAGCTTGCAAGGCTTCAAAGTTTGTAACCATACCACTTTTGATGCTTTCTTTGATCCTTTCTCCTAGCTTGATGATGTCAGAAAATTTATGGTTCTTAATCAACATTAGCCTTTCATAATACTGTGGGTCCTGAGCCCGGACGAAAAACTTGTTCATTTGTTCCTCCTCTAAAGCAGGCCTGACCTTAGCAGCTTCTGATCTCCAGCGTGTAGTATACTCGCGGAATGTTTCCGTGAGCTTCTTCTTTAGGTTCTAGATGTAGAACACATTTGGTGCATTTTCTGTGTTGAACCTGAATCTGTCTATAAAGTCGGATGCCATACTCACCTAGTTCAACCATTTCTTTGGGTCTTGGCTAATGTACCAAGACAGAGCATCTCCTTTTAGACTCCTCATGAAAAGTTTCATGCGGATCCTTTCATCCTTTCCTACTCCGACCAGCTTGTCACAGTATGTTCTCAAATGAACTCTTGGATACCCTGTACCATCAAACATCTCGAACTTAGGAGGTTTGTACCCCTCGAGCAGTTCGACATCGGGTTGTATGCAAAGATCTTCGTAGTTCAACCCTTCAATCCCCTTACTTACTTCGACGTCCTGAATTCAGCTAGTCAACTTCTTAAGTTCTTCAGCCAGGTTCCTGATGAGTGAGTCTTTATCATCAAACTCAGGTGTGCTTGAGATGGGTTGGGTGGAGTGTGGTATGGTCTCCGCATAGATGGGGGTATTATGACGAGCATGGAAATGGTCATTTGTGGAGTTCAATGGTTCTGGGATGAGCAGTGAAGTATTGTTGGAGGTGTGGCAAGTGTTGCAGTGGTAGTGAGGAGTGGGATGATTTTGTGTTTTGGGATATTTTGTGGAGGTGTGGGGTTCTGAGTGTCTGGGAAATTAACGTCTGGAGTGGTGAGGGAAAATGAAAAATTCGCCAGATTTCGAACTTGATCAAGTTCCTCCTGGAACTTCAACAGTTTTTGCTCGAGTTGGGATGCACTTTCTTTGGAAACCTGAGTACCATGAGTGTCCTCTACTCGTTCAGTTGAGTTTTCCTTTCTGGTGTTGTTCGAATCTTCCATTTTCCCTTTTTTATTGTTTCTGATAGGACTAAAAGAAGGAGTGGGTGGAGGGCCCCTGGATCTCAAGGAATAGGATGATGATGCTAGATTGCATGAACTAATCTTTGGGGAGGGGGATAAAACAAAAGTAAAAACAAAAAGGTAACAAGTTAGTGAGGATTATAAGAAAAATCTTGCGATATTTAAACACATAGTGCAAGAATGTAAATTGTGTCCTAACTTGGGGAACCTCTTTGTGCCCGAGGTAGGCCTAGAGACAAATTGATTTGAAGAACTTAGAGTGCTAAATGCCTCATTTTATTGATAAAAAGTAGACGAATCCCAAAACGACACTAAATAATAAAATGTCACTAGTGGCCATCGGCCTTATTACATTTCTCAAAGCAAAAGAACAAGCTCCTGTCTATTTGGTCCCAAAAGGACCTTCCCCAGACTCGGCATCTTTGGCTCCATCGAACAACTTCACCAACTCGCCAAGTCCCAGCAACAGGTAGGCTCTGGCTAGGTGTCCGCCCTTGTTTCCTTCAGCATTCTGGCAATCCTCAATTGTTTTGAGAAATTTCCTTTCCAGTTATACTAAACCCCGCTCCAAGTATCCCAGTCGCTTCTTGGCACTGATAACCATGTCTTTCCACTCTTCAATCAGCTTTTGGTGGGCTTCTTATATCTCATGGTGCTCGCTTTCACATTCCCGAATCCTCTTGCGTAGTTGATTGTATTTGACCTGTGCCTCGACCTTTTCATCTATGATTCTGTGACCTCGAACAAACCCGGGTTGACCCAGACCATTATGATTATCCTCCAACTAGCCTGAATAGTATGGAGTACAACCAGCATGGTATCTATCTGGCTCGATGGTATCCCTTCCCATGACGATTTTGCAGTACCACATATGCTGAGCTTGGCACTTGTAAGGGCTATCATCATCCTGAAATTCAGCTAGGAAGTGACTCATCTTGTCGACCCTTTGTATAACCTGCTTCCTACCAGCCTGTCTCATAACTTGGAGAGGGACGTAAGGGTAGGTTCCTCTCAAACTGATCAGTATCAGAAACGGTGCATCCCTGGATCGAGCGATGAATACCTCAGCAGGGAAACACTCGAACATCCATTGTACTTGATCCTCAGTTAGATTTTCAAATAGCTTTAACCACCCTTTGGCGTCTTCTAGCTGGGCGAACATGTTGGGCATGTAGTTCATTCGTCTTGGATGATGGAAGGCTATGTGATCATCCCAATCCCTTCGCTGAATCTATTGCCGATACTCACCCCTTTGGAGATGCTCCATGAGCCAGAGCTGGAGTAGCAAATTGCAGCCCTCGAAATGTTTGGCTCCTTGTTGACACTTCTCCAAGGCTTAGTATATCTCTGCAATGATCATGGGCACTATGCTGAATGGTTGCCCACCAATTCCCTCCATTAGAGTTTTGGTTACCATAGCTAGCCTGGTGTGGATCCTTGCTTTCTTCATTGGAAACACTATCATCCCCAGGAAACAAAACATGATGACAAAGACCCTTCAGTGAATATGCCCCAATGATGTGAGGGAGAACTTGTCAGGATAAGTACGGTAAGATTTGATGTGACCGTACCTCTCGTACAAATAATCAAAGGGAATATACGACTCTTTCAAGCATGTCAAGTTTGGATTCTTCTTTAGACCCATCATTTTGAGGAAACCTCTACCCTTGCGGTTTTATTGCATTAACAAACCCGGAGTTTCCCATGGTCTACCAGCTAATCCTCCTATTTCCTCTAGCAGGGGTGTCATCTTAATGTCCCCGAAGTGGAACACAGACCTATCACAATCCCAGAACAGAGTAGCAGATTCTATGATCTTGTTGTTAGGTTGGATTTCCAGGAGAAAGGGTAGATTTCCTAGGTATTTCCGGATAAGAGTCTGATCACTAGAATGAAGATCCTCCCACCAGCTTAGAAATTTTGGGTGGATGTTGGTGACCATGTCGAATCTGGGAACTTCGTGCCTCATATTTCTGCAAGACAAAAGGGTTAGGCCCTTACCCCCACCAGACTCGACTATTAAATATCAATAATTGGCATAAAAATATTTAGTTCTCCAAATAAATGCACAAAACATGGTAGTGTCCGTTTGGGTTTTAGAGAAACTCAGTGGACTTTGGACAAGACTATCTTAAAGAGTCATTACGCGGACAACATAACTAACTTGGCTAGGTTTAACCATGATGCATGCACAATTAAACAGAGTAAGGTTTCTATAGGGTTTTAGACTGGTAACCTTGAGCGGACAACTCAAGAGGGAAAGGCGCGGAACCATTGACTACACCGTTGATCAACTGGTTTTACCGCAAATATGCCTTTGCCGAATTTAGTGAGGTGATAATATCGGAAGAGCGCAACCACTCATTATAAGCGTTGCTATGGTATTTTGTTTGTCACAAGTGGAATATAGTGTTGAAAACATGTTTATGAAATAACTAAAGCAGGTTGTCACGTATTTCCACGTTAAGAAAGCAGTAAATACAACAGCTCTTCATAATTTAAAGCAGTAATAAAGGAAAGCAGTAAAAGAAATAAAGGAAAGAAACAAAAAGACAAGTCAGTTTTGTAGTTGAAAAGGGGAATTGATTGCTTAAAGGTATTAAACAAATAAAGGCATATAAAGAAAATATCAAGACACAATAATAGTTTGAAATGGTAAAAGCCTAAAATATCCCCAGCAGAGTCGTCATGCTGTCGCGCCCCCTTTTTCTCGCAAAATTAGGTTTATGACATTTGGGAGGACAACTCGTTCCTTTTTTGGGAATTTGGGTTTGAATTGAAGAGTCGCCACCTAATGATTAAGGTGCATTAGGACACAAAGAAGGTTCGATTTGAGTAACCAGAAATTGGGTAAGGGCTTGAAATTATCCCAAGGGGAAGGTGTTAGGAACCCCTTAGGATCCACTAGTGTGGTTCCCGACCAGACTATTGTTGTGAATTTAGGTGCAAATAACATGTATGCACATAAAACTTCAAATAAGAGGGGATTTTCACATAATGATTACAAACAAAATTGGAAAGAATTAAAAGGAAGCTGATTTTCTTAAAAGAAATAGTTTGAAATCTTTAGAAGAAACAAAGAAACAAAGGGAAAAAGGGGGGTCCTAGGTTTATTAATAATATGGATTACCCCACACAACATCCGGTAATCACTCCTCAGTGAGGGGCTACATGAGACGTTGTCGCGTGGTCATTATATCTATATCTACCCTTTCCCACCCCCGTTAAGGTATTAAAGCGTGGAATGGTCTCGTTTACTTATTGCATGCTATTACCCGTCCCAATCCTATTAGTCCCGGAGACATTTAGGACTACTAATCCTAAGGGGGAGGGATATTAGGCTTATTTGTAGTTTCAAAGGCAAAATTCTAAGGCGACATACAAAAAACATGTATAGCAAGTTGGGGGAAAGCACATAACAAGTAAAAGGCTCAGATATACCTCCTTGAACAAAGAAAGCACATAATTAGCATGCCTTTCACATACTATTTATGGTCTAATTAAGAATGTAACGGTTGAGGCAGACTGATTTATTATATAATTCAGATAAGAAGCCCGAATCAGGCCTGCTTGCTGGTTGTAGTTAATAGCACAGATTCAATTTATAACTTCGCCCTAAGGCTTGCCTAAGTGTTGGACAAGGATCCTATAGGCATGGTATCTACTAAATTCAGAAAGCAATAATAATAAACTGAATACGTACTAGTTAAAGAGGTTGTCAGATTATTAAAGAAAGCAAGTTTTCTTTACGAAGGTCATGAGTTCTGCAAATGATGATCCTTGTTATTACTGGTTTAGCTCTAGACGTGAATGCAGTGATTCAGATTCGATTAATAATTCCTATAGACATACTTCGCGTAGTTGGTTAGAAACCTTATAGACATGATATCTAGGTATTGAAGATGGGTTTTAACCTCTAAACATGGTATCTAACTGGCAGAATTTGTTTTAAGACATGAAAATGATATCTATATGCAGTTGATTGATAAGACCTATGAACATTATTTCTATATGAGAGTTGCAGAATTTAGAATGACCGATAGTCATGGTATCTACCCTTTGCATACATAGTTACCCGCCCTTTTCACTAGCCATCCCCAAGAGTTTATTACAAATTATTACAGCCTAGAATAAAGTAAAACCAAAAGAGAGCCTGATTCAAACTTCATGTTGGAAATATGAGGTAAACCAACTCCATAAGATTAAGATCAAAAGCCTTTCTCCCATTCGAGTGTGTCAAACTTCCCTAAGTGCCTCAAAAAGGACTCCGGGAATTGCTCACACCTAAATGTATTATCAGATTAGGACAAGTACAGTGTGGAAGGGCCGGCCCACAAGTGTCCAAGTTCAGAAGAAGCTCAAAGGGTCCCAAGGCAAGGCTCACAAGAGAGGGGCATAACTTAAAGTCTAAGAGAGTGTGCAAGTGCAAAAACAGAATTCTAAAAAGGGGAAAGGAGAGGGAAAGAGCTATAGATAAGTACACATAAGGGGTTCAGGGGAAATAGGGAAATTGAAAGAGGCAAGGGCAGGTTGTGGGTATGCCCAGTAATGGAGAATGCCAACATACTCATAAGCCTGTTAGAACACACTATTTAGAGGCTAGGATCCCAAGGGATCAAATTTAATTCACGGACAATAATTTGCATATTGGCATGCCTTAAACCATAGCTCAAACACATAGGGGGTAGGTGTTTGGGATTCAGAATAAAACAGGCAGAAAGAAATCAGCATGCTAAAGTAAGTGTTGAACTATACAGAAACAATGAGTAGACATAGATACGAAAGTAGTAAATAAACACTTTGTTGTGGTGCTAAAGCTTAAATCAGGACATACCAGTTTCAAAGAAACAAATAGAGAAAGCAGTAGGTCTTGTAAACAGGTCATTGTGCAGACAATAAGAGAGAATACTATTGCGTGTAAGTGTAAGTTCAGAAAGACTATGAGTGATGGGTGTGTTAATGAAAGAGTCATGTATTTATAGTGTGAAAAACAAGCAAAAATAAGGTAAGAAAACAATTAAAGAACTGGATGTCAATTAAGAATCAATCAACACAAGACTTCCTTTAATTAAGGAATTCGGACTCAAAAGGTAAACTATTGAAGGAAAGAAATCAAATAAACATCTTCTGCAAAGTAGGCAATTAGGGGTAAATACATAGAAGTTTATTTTAGGGGCAGAGCTTTGAAATACACGGTTGCATAAATAAGGTAGGAGAAATCAATTAGTAGCCAGTAAATCAAGGATCAGAGATTTTGTAATCATTGGTCCATGAATGAACCAAGTCAGAAAAGCTGAGAAAAGTTTTTAACTTAAGTCGAGTAACCGGGTAGTTAGGTATTAATCAAAAATTGAAACAATGATTTTGAAACTTAATGAAGCTCAGCACATATAAAGAGCACACAAGTATTAGGCATGCGAAAAGGGGTCAAGTAAAAGGTCTTATAGAGTTTAGCAAAATTCAGAATCATATGAAGAAACAAAATTGAAACAATGATTTTGAAACTTAATGAAGCAGTAGATGAAACAACTCTAGGAACTCAAATAGGTCCAAAAGATTAGGGTTTTTGAAATCAGGCAAGTTCAGAGATGAAGCACAAGCAAATCACATAGCCAATGGTCTCAAAACTCAGATGAGATTTTTACCATCAATCCAATGCAGAGGTGAGAGGACAAGCAATCAAGGAAAAGATACTAACCGAAACAGGTTCAAAGGTCTCAAAAAGGAACTGAGACCCTTAACATGCTCTTTTAGTAGTAGAAACTAATGAGAAGCATAGTAAAAGAACAACATGCGAGACACAGTAAAAGAAACATAGTAGAAGAAGCTAATGAGAAATATAGTAGAAGAAATTGATTAAGAACACGGTAGCAGAAATTTAAAAACACAGTAAAGGAAACTGATAAGAACATGGTAGCAGAAACTTAACGATAACACAGTAGAAGAAACGTAGTATAAGAAACACAAAAAACACAGTAGAATAAACATATTAGAAGAAGCACACAAAGAAAAAGAAAAATCAGAGAAACATCTAAAAACCCTAGATCGGAAAATAAAGGCTTTGAAAGCATAACTTTTGAAAGAAATATCAGAAAATCATTTAAAAGCTTAGGGAAAACATGGATCTGGAACAGATCTAAAGAGATCAGAAAAACCTCAAAAGCTAGGGTTTCAGAGAAACTCAAACGGTGAGAAAGGCTTGGATCTAAGTAGGAGGAGTCGAGGCCAGGCTCGAAACAGACATGGCTTGCCGGAGCAAGGACGGAGATGGCCGTGAAACTTGAATCAACAAGGGTCTGGACCCAGATCTTCGTGGTCAAGTCATGAAACTTCAGTAACCAAGAGTGAGGAGCCATAGAAGGTTAGTGGGTGGTGAAACCACCATGGATTCAGGCCAAGAGGTGGCCGTGAAAGATGGATGGAACTCATCGGAGAGGAGGGGAAAGTGGAAGGTTCTAGAGAGAAACAGAGATAGAGAGATAGAGAGAGAGTTAGTTGAGTGAAGAATGAGAGGGGTCTTGGGGGTCGTTTGGTTTAATTTGGTAAGGGCGGATTTGGACCGTTAATCAAAAATGATCAACGGCCAGGATTTAGTCCGGGTTGGGTCAGGTAGATTTAGGATTGGGCTTGGGTCTTGGGTTGGTTTAATTTGGGTTTAATCCGGCCAAATTAAAAGGCCAAATGTGGCTATAAGTTAAATAGCCCATTTTTCCCCATTTAATTTATAAAAAAATAATAATAAACAAATTTCTGAAAATAAATTAAAAGCACTAAAATGACTTATAATGTATAATTATCAATTTAAAAATACAGAATCCCATTTTATAAATTTGAGATGGATTTAAACATAAAAATGGCTAATATTGCAATTATACAGTTTTATCCTTAAAAAACAAATTAATTTGTAAATAAAATGTGTGAAAAATGTCTTAGCTATATTTTAATATAAACAAGATAATCCAATAAATAAATCACCAAAATAATAATTTGGGGATAATTATTGGTTTTTTCTTGATAAAATAAGGCAGTAAATTGATTTGAAAATCTTTGAAAAATTAAGAAAAAATAATGTAATCTTGGTATATACTTATATATGCATATACAAGCTATTTTGAAAGGTTTTTTGCATATAAAAAATATAGGAAAAAATTGGATATCAATATGTGTTTAATTGCCCTTCTTGTTTACTACGTTATTCAGTATGCTTAAGTTTTGCCCTCTCTTGTTCAAGTGTGTAATCAGCATGTTTGGGTCTCACTTGTCTTGTATGATACTAGGCCAGCATGTTTACTTGAGTTCTTGTCTATTCCCCTCGATTAATATGCCCATAGACTCCTAATGTATTTGATTAACACTAAGTAGCATGACTAACTCTATGTAATAGACCCCTTCCCTATAATCCAGCATGTATACTGTTTTCTTACATTTTTCTACTACTATTCTGCCCTAACCCCCAACACATTGTAAGCATGTGTTTGTGACACCCAGTCACTATGTAATCCTGAACCCTTCCCCTACACCTAATGTGTAACTCTGTTAAGCTCCTGGCATGAACACTTTGTGATGAACTATTGTTGTGACTATTTAAGTTCTATAGTACTTCTCTGGTGTTAACTTGTGCGCAAATACACTTTCACATATGAACTACTTGTCCCAATTCCTCCTTTCCCTATTTGTGTTTGAACTATGTATGTTGGTTTGGTCTTTAGTTACTGATTGCCCTGTTTCTTTTCTTCTCCAAACTGGTTTTTTCACTAAGACAAACTCGTCTATTGCTTTTTTTCAAAACTTATTTCAAACTAATTATTGTCAAAACTGTTTCCAACTCAACTCTTTTAAACTTATGTCAAGTACTCTCACCTTACTGTTAGACCACTAGGTTCTGCCCCTTTTGTGTGAGCCTTGCCTTGGGACCCTTGAGCTCCGTCTGAACTTGGACACACAAAAACTGGCCCTTCTACACTGCACTTACTCTGTCTTGGCTATGAAATCTAGGTGTGAGCACTACCCGGGATCCCTTGAGGTCCTTAGGGAACTCTGACACCCAGATATGAGAAAGGCTATAATCTTGGCACTTGAGGTGATTTATTACATAACTCAGGGAGGAAGTCCTAATAAGGTGCTGAAGGTTTGGGCCTGTTTTCAGGCTCTCTATTGTGTAACTTTTATTTTTCTTATGTATTCATTTCGGTATTGTCTGTAATAATCTGTTGAAAACAAGTATTGGGGTTGACTAGTGAAAATGGATGGGGTAAATATGCATTCTATAGTTGTTAAGGGTAGAAAACATGTTATTAGGTTTATACTCCTAATTGCGCAATAGAAACCATGCTTAAGATTCATACATGCATTAGAAATCATGCTCTTAGGTCCCATGTTTATTGTTTCAGCATGTGCATCCTTACAAAATCATGTGTTAAAATCTGCTAATAACTAGCACTTTACCATTATGTTATGCGCTGCCATGTACACTTAGAGATCCTGCCTTAGGATAAAAACAATGCTAACAAACATGTCATTTCTATATCTTCTGCATATTCTAAAAGTACGTGATACTTATGCATTTAGAAAAAAATCCTGCTCAGCTCCTGCATATACATTACTCTGGATTTTTATGCATTAGATATCATGCCTTTAGAACTGCATTCACATCCGCTTAGGCATATCTAGTTTAATTATAAAAAAAATAGATTAACCTAGCTGGTAATAATTCCGGAATTCTAAACATTTAGAACATCATGTTTAGTAATACAATTCAAACAGTCTTCTCTAAGTAACCCTAATAACTAGAATATTGTTTTAGACCTAGGCAAGCCTTAGGTGCTAAATTTGTCAAAACTGGAAACATGTTTCTTTATGTGTGCTGCTTAATTATCAAGTGTTAGAATCAGTAGGTAAGCCTGATTCGGACTTTTTTTTTGAGTCATGTAATAAATCTGATTCTGTTGTTGTCACTTAGATACCATGCATAGGATCTGAATGTGGACCTTATCTGTGTATGAGATGTGCTGTCTATGTGCATTACTTGTGGAGGTATAACTAAGCCTTCTATCTGTTGTCTGTGTTTTCCCCCCTAAATGCAGTCCTATGTGTTCTTATTTGTCACCTAGTATTTTGCCTTTAAATCTGAGGGTCTGCCTAGCACCCCCTTTTTATAGGATATGAGTCCTAAATTCCTCCAGGATTGATAGGAAGGGACGGGTAACAACATGCAATCGGGGTCGGGACCAACCTTTGCTTCAACTACCTTCACGGGGCGGGAAATGATAGATATGGATATGATAACCGGTACGTTAATACCATGTGTAGCCCCTCTTTGAGGAGTGTCATACCGGGTATTGCATTGATGTGATCCATATTGTAAACAAACCTAGGACACCCCCCTTTTATTTCCCGAATATGCTTAGAATGTAACTCTTTTCTAAATCTCGCTTTTCACTGATTGTTTTTTCAAACACTTGTGTATTTAAACTTAAATCCTCTACTATTTGAGCCATACTTGCTTATTTGCTAATTGTACAAATTCACAAAAACTGTTTGGCGGGGAACCACACTAGTGGATCCTGAGGGGTGCCTAACACCTTCCCCTTGGGAAAATTTCAAGCCCTTACCCTATCTCTGGTTACCAAACGTAGTTATAAATGAACCTTATAGGTGCCCTAACGCACCTTAATTCATTAGGTGGTGACTCTTCAAACTATAAACCCCCTTTCCCAAAAGGAAAGAGTTGTCCCAACCAAAATGTCATAAACCCGATTTCGCGAAGGAAAAGGGAAAGAAAAAATTCGGAGAGAAAAAGGCAAGAAAGAAGGCCAAATACTTAGTTTTAGTGAAATATCCTTAGAAATTCAGTAGGTTTTGAAAAAGAACAAAGAAAACAGTTGGTTTTGAACTGGTATGGGCCTTTATTTTTTAGTCTTTGGGGAAATTTATGCTCTTTTTAGGTTTTATTCACCTCGAAAATACGAGTAACAAATAAATTTGATTTTTGGCTTTAAAGATATGTGATTCAATTCAATACCAATCAATAATCAAGAACTATGAAGTATAGATGAAGAAAATAAGTAAGACCAGACCAGTAGATAGTCAGTTTTGACCTCGAGCCCAATGACCTCGAGGCAGGCTAGAGCAATAAAGTGAGAATAATAAAGCTAAAGGACAATTCTGATGAACAATGAGCGAAAAAGTAAGATAGTATATTCTTTGCCAATGATTAGATGATCTTTACAAATGATTGGGGTCCTCTTTATATAGGAGGGAGCCCTTTATAAGGTACATTTCCATTTATAGTAAAGAATCTTATTGGGACAGTTGTGTAACCACCTAGTACGGATTTGTACCAATTCGTACAAATCAATTCCGAAATTTATGCCATGATCTTGGGGATGTGGCGAGAATCTTGTCCTTCTGTAATAAACTCACAAGGGCACTGTCTCGAAGACAGTTGTACTTGACTCCGATATTCCTCGCGCACTCCGATCGTCAGACATTGCATTCTATCTTCGAGCTTGAGTCTGGTCCATCGGGCTCGGACTCGACCTTACCTAAACTTGGGCTTGAAACGACCCTTGAACCTAGGAAATCGGGCATACTTGATTTCGACCATTTACAAATATCTCCCGTGTTACTTAGAATAAAATGATAAAAACGATTTGATCATCAGCCCTTCGATATCTCGATCACGATGCCAATCTGGTGATGTTAGCAACTGAAGTGATTGAAAGGTCGCATCTGCATTGTTTTCAAGGTCATTAATTAGAGGCGGTTGATGGTCGGCTATTTGGCTTCCCCAATACGCCTAGGTTACCTCTATAAATAGGCCAACTTCACAATTTTGCAAACTTTACTTTTGAAATCGTTCTCAAAATCTCATTAGCTCATTCAACTTCTATGAGGTCATCCTTCTCTCAATCTATTCTTACTTCATCATCAACTTTTTTTCTCTTCTTTTGAATATCTAAACCATAATGGCTAAAACATCGAAGATTATTCCCCAAAAAGAGAAATCCTCTTCTTCATCACGGCCGGCCAGAAGTAAAACAGTGGTGCCACCTCGTATCGAGGAGTGTATTCCACCGGTATGCGAAATAAGATCTGATTTCAAGATTGATAAACTCGTCGACACTAGGACGATGTGAGCCCATGTCCCATATATTTGTTTGATACCCGAAAGTGAGCTTGAGTAGGTGAAAAAGAACTGCAATTGGGATAACAAAGATATGGCAATCCCTTCCCCTGAAGAGGACATCACCACTCATAAGGCAGGGTACTTAAGAGTGTATACCTACCCATTCACGCTGGGTCCTGTAGATCCATATCTGGGTCCCATAGATCTAATTATTCTTTATTTTTGCCAACAATACCAGGTGACGCTTGGACAGATCTATCCTTCATTCTGGTGTATCGTCAATCTGATCAGATACTTCTCGAGCCAGGTTGAGGGGATGCCTTTTACCCTCGACCATCTGATCAGGCTATATAGCCCTCGTCTTTATTGAGGTGGCTTGATAAATTTGCAACACCGATCCACAAAATCTCTCTTCTCCAGCATCGATGAGGACAAGGACCAAGGATGGATGAGCCGGTTTGTTCGAATTAGGACCTCCGACCTGATTCCTACTGAGAGGATGTCATTCCCCGAGGAATGGAACATAAAATGTAAGTATAGGCTCATCAATAGTGACTTTATATTCCACTTTCCCTACTCTTTCTCGAACTAATCATTTTCTGACGGTGTATCTATTGCTTGGTTTCTCGGTGCGATCCCAAACCTCAAGGGTTGGGTCTAAAAATTGGCCTCTACTTCTTCATATATGGAGCGCAATTGACGTGACCCGGTCAATGGTCGATGGGAGGCTAAAAACCATGGTGAGTCTTCTTGTTTGCATACTTACGTTTCTTAGAGAAATACTTACTTTATCTTTATGCAGGCCTCGG
Organism: Nicotiana sylvestris; assembly: GCF_000393655.2. NCBI lineage: Eukaryota > Viridiplantae > Streptophyta > Magnoliopsida > Solanales > Solanaceae > Nicotiana > Nicotiana sylvestris. The sequence goes on along the minus strand of NC_091057.1, from coordinate 88,965,278 downwards.
AGACGTCGTTGCTATGCGGATGCCCCCGTCCGTTGAAGAAGAGATCCCAAAGTCTTCCAAGGAAAAGAAAAGAAAGAGGGGGGTCTCCTGCAAAATTCCTAAAGCCAAAGAAAAGCAAGGCTCGAAAGCCTAAGGCTGATATCGTGGTCCTATCTCCAGAAATGGCCCAACTTCTTTGAGATGACTATGAAAAGGGAGAAGATGATGACTGCCTATTAGTATCTTGGAAAAGAGGGAGAACTCACGCTCTGAAGGCTGCTGAACCGATGGTGGAAGAGGCGGTTCAATCTCGAACTGAAGAAATTTTGGAGGGGAGCTAAGGCAAAGTCCTCGAGCCATCAAGTGGAAAAGGTGCACCTCGTCCCGGGGGATGCTTGGTGGATGAGCTCAAAGAGCCTAACTCCAAGGCCCTTCAAAGACAGGATAATATCCCAAGTGAATCACTTGGGGTAATCAACATAGATGACTCGTCGCAGGGCTCCGTGTTCTCTGAAGGGCAATTCTGAGATGCCCATGACATGAGGATTCCTGATGTGGAAACGACCCATGAAGGGAGTGATATTTTTTGGGAGTGCCTTGCAGGGATCGAAGATGGCCCCGATCCTGATGCCTAGTTTATTTTTTAAGAGGCCAAAAAGCTTCTCAAACAAGTAAGTTTTGTCTTTATAACTATGCTTCAAAATTAACTTTCACCTTTCTAAGTCAAACTCCTTTTCTTTGTGAGAAGGATGTCTCTCTTCACCGGCAAGCATTTTCCAAATCTCGGGCTGAGCTTGCCCAATGCGATGCCGAACTCAAAAAGCTCATTAAAGAGAGGGAAGCCTTAAGATCCTCTACGTCAAAAAAGAAGGGGAGATCAGCAATCTCCGAGCCAAGTTGGCGAAGGCTCGTCAAGAACAGATCGAGCTTATTAAAAAGGTAATATAGCCTTTGTGGGTCTGTAATTCATTTACTCGATTTGGCGACTAACATTTCAACTTTGTAGGTCCAGTAGAAGGGCGAGCTGGTGGAGCAGATTCGAGAGGAGCTCAAGATGAAAGAGGCTGATACCCTAGAGTGGAAACAACACATAGACTGTCTCGCCTTGGAGAAAGATACACTTTGGGAGCAGTTGACTTCGATTGAACTCCAGCTTCAAAGTGTGAAGGAGGAAAGCCTAGCCCGAAGCTGCAAAATTGAGAAGCTCGAAGCTAAATCTACCACTGAGCTTGCAAAGGTCAAATCTGATGCAGAGGCATTTTTGTCTTCGTACCAAGCTGACGCCGAAGCCGTTAACACTCGGGCAAAGGAGATCTTCGCTGCGGCCGAAGTTAAGTTATCACGTGTTGTTGACCATGCCAGGCGGCAGTCACGGAGAGAAACCCTCGAGGAGGTGCACGCTCGTGGCTTTGACCTCTTAGCTGAAATTGAAAAAGCAAAGACTTTGGAGGAAGAAGTTGCCGCTTTGCTCTCTGATGAAGAGGATTCGGCTAGTGGCTCCGAGAGTGGAGGAGATGAAGATGAAGTCCCTGAGGAGGAGGTTCCCGAAGACGTGGCTACCGAAGATGCAGCTCCTGAGGATGTGGCCTCAAAGTAGATTTAGGTTCCTTTATTTTGTTTTTGTGTTTATGTGCAAGGGCCCCTCGTGGGCGTTGTAAATATATTTTGCAAATGTCTCTTATAAATATAAAGAAATTTTTGCTTCATCTTCGATTTGTGTTGAATTTTGGTTAGTCTTTATTTTTGATAAATTTGATTGTATAACTCTAATGATCAGGGTGAATATTGGCTTAGACTAAGAACATAACAAACCCTTAGGTTTTTTATCGGTCAATATAATATCTCTTAAAGTTTTTGTTAATCCTCGAGCTAGGATTAAATTGATTTGATGCGAGCTCGGGATGTCGGGACTGTTGAATCAGGGTTGAATGAGAGCAAGGTCTCGAACCCTATATATATAGGCCCTTAGGCTCTTTTAGGTCAGCCCTTAGGTTCTTTTAGGTCGGCCCTTAGGCTCTTATAGGTCGGCCTTAGGTTCTTTTAGGTCATCCCTTAGGCTCTTTAAGTAGGGCCGATTCGGCCTCTAAAGCTGCTATAAATTTTTCCTCTTTTCGGCTAAAAGACTTAGTGAAATTTTTCTATGCCTTAGCATGTGTTTTTTGTACCCGATGGGTTTTTTGAAGGTTCTACCAATCGGAACCCCATTTGTAATTCAGTTGTGTAATGATAATCGAATACCTCTTGAGGTTTTTTCGAAGGCTGATGTTTATAAAAAGCCTTTAAATTATTTGAGGGCTGATTTTATCGAAGCCTCTTTATTATTTGCTTTTGCCGAGAGTAGCCTGATTTAACCGGGTTTTCAAAGTGTTTGAAGGCCTGTAATTTATGGCAGATGTCGGATATCTTTGAGCCTCATTATTTCAGCCGTAGTCTTTATATGACCGTAGTCTTTAATATGGTTGTAGCCTTCGGGTATGTCTCCTGGACTTGTTTCCCGATAACCAAACTTGTTCGAAGTGTTGGTCACCGAGTATGATGGCTTTGGCCTTTATATCGAGGGGGTGCATCTTTGAGGTCTTATGAGTTCGATTTCTTGATGACTCGGATATGTTGATTGTCGATGTTAGTCCCCGAGTATTCAGTGTGTATTTGCATTCTGGCCCTTGGGCCATTTCTCGTTGAATTATAAATGTAGATCTCGTATAATAGTAGACTTCTTTTGAGACACAAAGCGTTTTGATATATAAAGAATTCTTCTTTGAATAATTGATATGTGCGTACATGTTTTGCTGTCGGGGCTTGACTATATTATATGGACATGGTTTATCTGACTGTTTGGCCCATTACAAAGTTCTCCTATCGAGTCCCTCTTTGGCGTAAAGTATTTTCCTCGATCATATAACCTCTGAGGGGTGATGCCCCCAGTATTCGAGGTTTATTGAAAAGAAGCCTCGGATACTGTTGAGTTCTCCTTAGGTAGAACATAGTTGTTGCCTTATTAAAAACCTAGCCGGTAAAACCCATCTGGGACAAAATCCAATCTAAGGGAAAAAGAGCGCAACACATGCTTTAAAACACAAGGCCTTCGTGTAAAACGGTGCCTTCGATAGCTTCGATCGAACACCTGCAGTGGGTTAGTTTCAAATTCAAATGGACAAAATGAGAAAGTCATACCTTAGAAATAGTATCGTTTGAGTAATGATATGTTCCAATTGTTTGGCAGTTGTTCACCTTCCATTGTGCTAAGTTTTAAGATCCTTTACCGATAACTCCGAGGACTCGGTACGGTCCTTCCCAATTAAGTCCTAGTTTCCCTTTATTCGGGTCTCGAGTATTGAGGGTGACTTTCCGTAGAACTATGTCCCCGACTCCGAAGTGTCGAAGGTTGGTCCTTCTATTGTAGTATCTCTCGATTCTTTGCTTCTGCGTGGTCATCCGAACAAGTGCTACATCTCGTTTTTCATCTAACAGCTCGAGGCTAGTATTCATAGCCTCGTGATTTGACTCCTCCGATGCATGTCAAAACCTGGCGCTGGGTTCTCTAACCTCGATAGGGATAAGGGCTTCAAAGCCATATATTAAAGAGAACGGAGTAGCCCCCATGCTAGACTTCGATGTTGTTTGATATGCCCAAAGGACCTCGGGTAGAACTTCTCTCCACTTTCCTTTTGTAACGTCCAACCTCTTCTTTAAGTTTCGAATGATGGTTTTATTTGTTGACTCGGCCTGCCCATTACCGGTCGGATGATATGGTGTTGATAGAATCCTCTTTATTTTGTGCGCTTCGAGGAACTTTGTTACCTTGCTGCTGATGAATTGTTTGCCGTTGTAACATACGATTTTGGCAGGTATCCTGAATTGACACACGATATTGTCCCAAATGAAGTCAATAACTTCTTTTTCTATGACCTTCTCGAAGGCCTGTGCTTCCACCCATTTAAAAAAATAATCAGTCATAAACAAAATGAATTTGGCTTCACCTAGGACCGTTGGTAAATGGCCAACTATGTCCATTCCCTACTTCATGAAAGGCCACGGGGACAGGACTGAGTGTAGTTGCTCTTAGGACGTATGGATCATCGGTGCAAACCTTTGGCATTTGTCACACTTTTCAACGAACTCCTTGGTGTCTTTTTCCATGCTATCCCAATAATACCCTCCTCTAATAATTTTGCAAAACAAAGACTCGAGGCCGGAGTGATTCCCACAAGTACTTTCGTGGATTTCTCGTAGAACATAATTGGTATCCACCGGCCCTAAACATACCGCCAACAGCCTATCAAATGTTCTTCTATATAATGCTTCATCCCCATCTAGTGTGATCCTAGCAGCCTTGGTTCGCAGAGCCCTCAATTCTTTCTGATCCGATGGGAGCTTTCCATTTTCAAATAATCGATATACTTATTTCTCTAATCCCAAGTCAATATCGTGGAATTTATTTCGTCATGACTTTCCTCAACCACGGATCTCGATAACTGAACGATAGTCCTTGGGATAATGTCGCCTTCTTCGATCGACGATCCCTGATTTACAAGTGCATTGGCCTCACTATTTTTCTCTAGAGGCACATGATCCAGGGTCCATTCCTTGAAGCGGTGCAGCGTCACCTACAGTTTGTTTAAGTACCTCTGCATTCTATCTTCTCGAACGTCAAAACTCTTGTTTACTTGGTTCACCACTAATAGAGAGTCGCATTTGGCCTCGATGACCTCTGTCCCAAAGCTCTAGCTAGCTTGAGACCTGCAATCATGGCCTCGTACTCGGCCTCATTGTTAGTCAATCTTGATGTTTTGATAGATTGTCTAATAGTACTACCGGTTGGAGGCTTCAAAACAATGCCGAGCCTGGACCCTTTCACATTCGACGCACCGTCCGTGAATAGGGTCCATACCCCCAATGATGTACTCGATCCCAGTAGAAGTTATTTTTCTACTTCGAGCACGAGGGTCGGCGTAACATTATCCATGAAGTCAGCCAAGGTTTGGGACTTGATAGTCGTTCGGGGTTGATATTCGATATTGTACCCACTTAGTTCGACTGCCCACTTGGCCAATAGACCCGACAATTCGAGCTTATGCAAGACATTTCGGAGAAGATAATTGGCTAATACACATATGGGATGACATTGAAAATATGGCTTTAACTTTCTAGATGCGCTGATTAATGCAAGTGTTAATTTTTCTAGTGAGGGTATCTAGTTTCAGCATCTCCCAGAGTCCGACTTACATAATAAATAGGGAATTGCATATTTTGCTCTTCTCAAACTAGTCTCCACTTACCGCTATCTCGGACACTGCCAAATATAGGTAAAGCTTTTTATCTACCTTCGGGGTGTGAAGGAGAGGTGTGCTCGTTAGGTATCGTCAATTCTTCTAAGGCTTGATGGAATTTCGGGGTCTATGCGAAGTCCTTTTTCTTTTTGAGCAACAAAAAGAACCTATGACTTCGATCCAATGACCTCAAAATAAATTGACCCAAGGCGGTTATTCATCCGGTTAGTCTTTGCAGGACTTTCACACTATCCATGATGGAGATATCTTCGATGGCCTTGATCTTATTGGGGTTGATCTCGCTCCTCAATTAGATACCATGAAGCCGAGAAACTTGCCAGAGCCAGCTCCGAAGGCACATTTTTCTGGGTTAAGCTTCATGTTGTACTTCCTCAAGATTTTGAATGTTTTTTGCAAATGAGTTAAATAGTCCTCTACGCGCAGGGACTTAACTAACATATCGTCAATGTAAACTTCCATCATTTTACCTATCTGTTCCTCGAACATCTTGTTAACTAGGCATTGATATGTGGCTCCAGCATTTTTTAGCCCGAAGGGCATTACATTGTAACAGTATGTTCCAAACTTAGTGATAAACTAGGTCTTCTCCAAATCCTTCGGGTTCATGTGAATTTGATTATACCCGGAGTAGGCATCGAGAAAGGTTAGAATTTTGTGGCCGACCGTGGCATCGATCATGCGATCGATGTTAGGTAATGGAAAAGAGTCTTTACGGCACATTCTAAGTTTGTTTCCCTTTTAAGGAACTACGACCACGTTGGCTAACCACTCGGGGTATTTTACTTCTCGGATAGTCCCTATCTTAAGAAGTTTAGTTACCTCGTCTTTTATGAATGCATGCTTCACCTCGGACTGGGGCCTTCTCTTTTGCTTCACCGGTTTGAATCTGGGGCCAATGCTTAACTGGTGTGTTTTTATTTCTAGTGGGATGCCTATCATATCTAGATGGGACCAAGCAAAACAATCCATATTATCGATAAGAAATTGGATGAATTTTTTCCTGAGTTCGGGGGTTAACCCCGTTCCCAGGTATACCTTTTTCTCGGGCATGTGCTCGATCAGTATGACCTGTTTCTATTCCTCGACCGTTGATTTGGTTGTGCCAACTCTTCAAGAACAATTAAGGTTCGAGGAGTAAGGAAATCCTCTTCATCTTGCTCGATTACCTGTTCCTCTGGCTCGATCAGGACCGGGATCGGTGATTGCTATTTGGCCTCTGGCTTATATTTGGTCCCCAATATTTCTGAGGTCGAAGACATTGGTGTTGGAGTCACTTTCTCGACTGCAAACATCTCCATTGCAGATTGTTGTTCTCCATAGATTGTTTTCACATAACACGTAGTTTGGGGTTTCATACGCTCAGCACTATGCTCAGAAGAATTACTTACCTCGAACGAGCCAATACCAATGCCGAGTAGGCCAACCGATGCTCTAAAAATGCCATCCCATGCGTTCCGACCTCCGAACGGCTCGAAACTAACCAAAAACAACTCGAATACATCAAACAATGCTAAAGGAACCAATCCCAATCGAAAAGGTCGAATCTTTAATCAAAATGCCCAAAATCGGCCAAAAGGCCCAACCTGGGCCCGCACCTCGAAACCCGACAAAACTCATAAAATCTGTCAACTCATTTAGTTACGAGTTCAACCATACTGGTTTCACTCAAATCCGATTCCGAATCGGTGTTCAAAACTCAAAATTCATATTATGAACTTTAGGCCAAAACCCCCAATTTCTTCTTTAAAATTTATCAACCAATAGCTAAAATCGAAGATAGATTCATGAAATATAACCAAAAACGAGTAGAGAACACTTACCCCAATTCATATGCTGAAAAGCGCCTCGAAAAATTGCCCAATTCCGAACTTCCCAACTCAAAATATGTTAAATGCACAAAACCCTGGTTTAACACTATTTTGCCTCGTTTCTTGTGCCAAAAATCTCAAAACTCACTTTTGATACGTCCAATGGGTTCGTTGTGAAATTATAGTCAAGTTAGGCTCTTGAATCACTCCATTTGACCTTATATTGAAGGTGATATGTTGGTTTCAAAATTTGAAAATAGTGCAGATTTTTAAATACGCAGTAGTGGCAATTTCGTAATTAATCTGAAAAAAATATGGCAACCCAATTCTTAATAAAATAACCATAAAATCCTCATACGATGTCCAAATTAAACGATTCTTTTTGTTATGGCTCCGTAATTATGATACAAATCTAATGCTCCAATAAAACAGAATTCGGAGCTCATTTGTTTAATGTGGTACCATTTATGCTTGAATAAACGACGTCGAAACATAAGAAAAACGAGCGCAACACAACTCAAACCTATACGAAACTCACCTGAGCCCCTTGTGACCCAGTCTAAACATACCAAAAAGTTTCATATCATAATACGGACCTACTCGAGGCCTCAAAACATACATAACAATATCGAAACGATGAAATGCACCTCAAATCAAACTTAATGAACTTTCGAATTTTCGACTTCAAAAGACTCATGCCGAAACATATCAAATCAACTCGGAATAGATCCAAATTTTTCACATAAGTCCTAATACATCATACGGAGCTACTCGTGCCCCCAAACTACCGAGCAAAGTGCAAATGCTCAAAGCTCAAAGCTCAAAACGATTGGTCGGGTCATTACAATTTCCGACCGATTTCCGTCGGTCAATTAAATTTCACAAACGACCCCAAGAAAAAATTTGCCAAAAATACCTACCGAAGTCATTCAGTATTTTTTAACCAAATTCGGTCGGTATTGTTAATTATGTAATTTCAAAATTGCACCGTCTAGGAATCGAATCAGGGTCTGTACTGTGGCAGGATACTATTCTATGTTATTTGTACTCTTTAGTTGCATTTTTGCGAGAAAGTAACCGATCAATTTTGGTCGGTGTCACGACTCAAATCCACCATGTCGTGATGGCGCCTATCGTGGAACTAGGCAAGCCGACTCTTTACCAAAAACAACGCGATATTTCAACTTAAAAGATAACTTCAAGCTATTTAATTAATAAAACTTCATAAGATAAATCTGAATAACAAAGTACGAAAAGAAAAGCTCGACATCGGAGTGTCACTGGTCATGAGTATCTAATAAGATCTGTTCGATAATACTAAGACTAATACAGTCTAGAAAACAACTAATAACATCTATAGGAGGATAGGAGGGAGAAGAGTAGGGCTGCAATCTCCATGCAACTACCTTGCTAACTCCAACAGATCTGTGACGGATGAAATCAACACTCACTAGCACGTCTAGCAACCCCTGGATCTGCACACAAGGTGCAGGAAGTAATGTGAGTACATCAACTCAGTAAGTAATAACAATAAATAAAGACTTAGCAGTAGTGATGAGCAGTAAAAACACATAATGTCAATATCATGAAATCTCAGAAATTACAACGTGCTTTCAAATTAGTGCGTGAGTCAAATTATCTCGTTTTAAAATCCAGTTTTTGGTAAAAATCATTTGAAGATATTTTTCAACAGTTTTAATAGAGGCTCAATGCAAAAGAGAGTAAAAGTGATGAAAATCATAAACAGCCCCTCGGGCAAACCTCACAGTCACTTGTATACAGCCCATCGGGCATATCTCATAACACTCACTCAAGGTACCCCGTGCTCACTGGGGGTGTGCGGACTCTGGAGGGGCTCCATCAGCCCAAACACTATAACAATCCAACTCGTGGAATAAATCAATCAGGCCCTCAGCCACACTCAATCATGAATCAGTAACAACATGTTGCGGCATGCAGCCTGATTCTATAACTATCCTCACAAATCAGGACCTCGGCCTCACTCAGTAATAAACCTCTCAAGCCACTCGAGCTATCAGTAAAACAGGGTGTTCAGCCTAAAACAACATCTTATATGTATCAAAAACAGAGTAATAAAGACTAAATTATGAAAGCAGTAAGTATAACATGACTGAGTATAGATTTTCAATCAAAACAGTGAGAGGATAATAAAAAAGGCCCCTAAGGGTCCAAAGAGCTCTGGCACAAGGCCCAAATATGGTATTCAGTCCAATTTATAGAAACTCTTCCTAAAACACATAAGTATCATATAGTTTCAGTCAAAATATGCAACTTTATAGTTGCTACGGGACGGACCAAGTCACAATCCCCAATGATACACGCTCACACGCCCGTCACCTACCATGTGCGTCACCTCAAAATAGTAAAACGATACGATATTCGGTTTCATACCGTCAGAACTAGATTTAGAATCATTACTTACCTCAAATTGGTCAAAACCCTACTCCGCGATGCTCTTGCCCCTAGACTCGGCCTCTAATTGCTCCGAATCTATTCACAACCAGAATAATACCATCAATATACACTAATGGAATGAATTCCACAAGAACAATTATTAAATTAGGCACAAATCCCGAAATCCTCTTAAACCTGGCCCCCGGGAACACGTCTCGAAATCCGACAAAAATCACAAAACTAGAAAGCCCTTTCATTCATAAGTCTATCCATACCAAATTCATCAAAATACGACATCAAATGGTCCTTCAAATCTCCAAATCAAACTCTCCAATTCCCAAGCCCTAACCCCTCATTTTCATCCCTAATTTCTACTAATTACATGCTTAAACAACTGAAAATCACCATGATCACGAGTATTAGGCTCAAGTAACTTACCTCAATGAAAACCCCCTTGATTCCCTCTTCAAAACTCTCCAAAAGCTTCAAAATCCGATTAGAAATGGTGAAGAATACCCAAATATTTGCAAAGGGTTTAATTTATACCTTTTGCCCAGGCCTTTCCGCACTTATGGCCAATTTCTCGCGCTTACAGGACTGCACCTGCAATCAAGGCGCCACATCTGTGATTTCCATTTAACTCTCCAGCTTTTGCACCTGCACCCTAGGCCTCGCACTTGCGGGCTCGCAGGTGCAACCCAATCTTTCGCTCCTGCAACAAACTCCGCACCTGCAGTTGCTTCCTGCGTCTACGATCATCGCACCTGCGGTCCCCACTCCGCAGGTGCGGAAACATTAGAAGCAGTCGCTTCAACTGCAAAATCCTACTTCCAAATCCACCGTTAACCATCCGAATTTATCCTAAGGCCCTCAGGACCTCAACCAAAATACCAACAAGTCACATAACAAGATACCAACTTAGTCGAACCTTCTGAACACTCAAAAATATATCAAAACACCAAATTACCCTTGGATTCAAGCCTAAGAACTTCTAAACTTTCGAATTGCGCAAACGATGCCAAAACCTACTAAATCACCTCCGAATGACCTGAAATTTTGCATACACGTCACAAATGACACTACGAACCTACTCCAACTTCCGCAATTCCATTCCAATCCCGATATCAAAATTTCCACTGCCGACCAAAAATTACCAAATTTTCAATTTTGCCAATTCAAGCCTAACTCTACCACGGACCTACAAATCATATTCTGGATGTGCTCCCAAGTCCAAAATCACCTAACAGAGCTAAGTGAACCATCAAAATTCACATCTGAGATCGTTTACACATAAGTCAACATCCGATTGACTTTTCCAACTTAAATTTCTAAATAGGAGACTAAGTGTCTCATTCCACACCGAAACCACTCCAGACAAGAACCAACCAACACAATACGATAAAATACAGTTGAGGAACACATAAGGAAGCAGAAATGGGGGAAACAGGGCTATAACTCATGAAACGATCGGTCGAGTTGTTACTTCTTCCCCCTCTTAAACAAACGTTCATCCTTGAACGAGTCTAGAAACATACTGGAAGCCTCAAACAGGTGTGGATATTTGCTCCGCACCACCCGCTCGGTCTCCCAAGTAGCCTCCTCTTCTGGCTGATCTCTCCACTGCACTTTCACTAAAGCTATATCCTTTGATCTCAACTTTCGGACTTGCCGCTCTAGAATAGCCACTGGCTCCAAATCATAAGTCAAATCACCATCTAACTTAACCATGCTGAAATCCAAAACATGGGACAGGTCACCGATATACTTTCGGAGCATAGAAACATAAAATACTGAATGCACACCCGACAAGCTAGGCGGCAAAGCAAGCTCATAAGCCACCTCCCCAATCCTCTGAAGTACCTCAAAAGGCCTAATGAATAAAGGGCTCAACTTGCCCTTCTTCCCAAATCTCATAACATCTTTCATGGGAAAAACCTTCACTAGAATCTTATCCCCAACCATATAAGACAAATCACGAACCTTTGTGTCAGTATAACTCTTTTTTCATGACTGAGTTGTACGAAGTCGCTCCCAAATCACTTTCACCTTGTCCCGAGCATCCTGTACCAAGTCTGTACCCAAAAGCCTGGCCTCGCCCGGCTCAACCAACCTACTAGATATCTACACCATCTCCCAGATAAAACCTCATATGGAGCTATTTGAATACTCGAATGATAACTGTTGTTATATGCAAACTATGTGAGCGGTAGAAACTGGTCCCATAAACCCCAAAATCAATGACACAAGCGCGTAACATGTCCTCCAATATCTGAATAGTGCGCTCGGACTGTCCGTCCGTTTGAGGGTGAAAAGCTATGCTCAACTCAACCTGAGTACCCAACTCTTGCCGCATGGCCCTCAAAAACTACGATGTAAGCTAAGTACCTCTATCTGAAATGATGGAAATTGGGAGACCATGCGGGCAAACAATCTCTCGGATATAAATCCCAGGTAACCCCTCTGAAGAATAGGTAGTACTCACAGGAATGAAGTGCACGGACTTGGTCAGCCGATCCACAATCACCCAAATAGCATCCACAATCACAAAATCCATGGTGATGTACTCCCACTTCCACTTTGGAATATCTATCTGCTGAAGCAAGCCACCAATCTCTGATGCTCATATTTCACCTGCTGACAATTAAGACACTGATTTACAAATCTCACTATATATTTCTTCATTCTCCTCCACCAATAGTGTTGTCTGAAATCCTGGTACATTTTCGCAACACCCGGATGGATGGAATTCCACTAGCTATGAGCCTCCTCCAGAATCAACTGTCGAAGCCCATCTACGCTGGGCACACATTCCGGCCCTACATCCTTAATACCCCATCATCATCGATAGTCACATCTATGGCATTGCCATGCTGAACACTGCCCTTGAGGATAAGAAAATGAGGATCATCATAGTGGCGCTCTCTGTCATGATCAAATAAGGAAGACCGAGAAACCACACAAGCTAGGATCCGACTGGTCTCCTAGATATCCAACCTCACGAACAAACTGGCCAAGGCCTGAACATCAACTACAAGAGGCCTTTCCCTAGTAGGAACAAATGCAAGACTGCCCATACTCACCATCTTCCTACTTAAGGCATCAGCCACTACATTGGCCTTCCTTGGATGGTACAAAATAGTAATATCATAGTCCTTTAGCAGCTCCAACCGTCTCCGCTACCTCAAATTGAGATCCTTCTCTTTGAACAAGTGCTGGAGGCTGCGTTGATCAGTAAAAACCTCACAAGACACACCATAAAGATAATGCCTCCAAATCTTCAATGTGTGAACAATGGCAGCTAACTCCAAATCATGAACATGGTAGTTCTTCTCATGGGGCTTCAACTGACAAGAAGTATAAGCAATCACTCTGACCTCCTGCATCAACACACACCCGATACCAACCCGAGAAGAATCATAATATACCGTATAAGAATGTGAAGCTGATGGCAAAACTAACACTGGAGTTATGGTCAAGGCAATCTTGAGCTTTTGAAAGCTCGCTTTACACTCATCCGACCACCTAAAAGGAGCACCCTTTTGGGTCAATTTGGTCAAGGGTGATGCAATAGATAAAAATCCCTAAAGAAACCGATGGTAATAACCCGCCAAACAAAGAAAACTACGAGTCTCTATGGCTGAGGATGGTCTAGTCAAACTCTGAACTGCCTCTATTTTCTTTGGATCAACCTGAATCCCCTTAGTAAACACCAAGTGCCCCAAGAATGCCACTGAACTGAGCCAAAACTCACACTTGGATAACTTTGCATAAGTCTTCTCCTCCCTCAACCGCTACAATACAACTCTCAAATGCTCAGTGTGCTCTTCCTGGCTATGCGAGTACACCGGGATATCATTAATGAAAACAATAACAAATGATCGAGATAAGGCCAAAACACGTTGTTCATCAAATGCATGAATGCTGCTGGGGCATTGGTTAGCCCAAAAGACATCATAAGGAACTCATAATGACCATATCGGGTCCTGAAAGCTGTCTTAAAAATGTCTGAGCCCCTGATCTTCAATTGGTGATACCCTGACCTGAGATCAATCTTGGAGAACACTCTCGCTCCTTGAAGCTTGTCAAATAAATCATAAATACGAGGCAAGGGATACTTGTTCTTGATTGTGACTTTGTTCAACTGCCTTTAATCAATGTGCATCCTCATCGTGCCATCCTTCTTATTTACCAATAGAATAGGCACACCCCAAGGCGACACACTAGGCTGAATAAACCCCTTATCAAAGAGTTCCTGAAGTTCCTCCTTCAATTCCTTTAACTCCGCTGGTGCCATACAATACGGTGGAATAGAAATGGGCTGAGTGGATGACACCAAATCAATACCAAAGTTAATATCCCTGTTCGATGGCATGCCCGGCAGGTCTGTAGGAAACACATCTGGAAAATCCCTCACCACTGGAACTGATTCAATGGTAGGAGTCTCTCCACTGACATCCCTCACAAAGGCCAAATAAGAAAGACAACCCTTCCCAACCATCCGCTGGGCCTTCAAAAATGAAATCACTCTACTGGGAACATAATCTGTCAAACCTCGCCACTCAGTCCGTGGCACCGTCGGCATAGCCAACGTCACTATCTTAGCTTGACAATCTAGAATAGCATGACACGGGGACAACCAATACATACCCAATATCACATCAAAATCAACCATAATAAGAAAGAAAAGGTCCACTTGAGTCTCCAAACGCCCAATAGTCACCACACAAGACTGATATACGTTGTCCACAATAATATTATCTCCGACCGGAATAGATACACAAACAGATGAAATAAGAGACTCGTAGGGCGTATCCAAATAATGAGCAAAATATGATGACACATATGAAAAAGTGGAACCAGGATCAAATAATACAGAGGCATCCCTAAGGCAGACTGAGACAATACATGTGATCATAGCATCTGAAGCAATAGCATCTGGTTTGGCTGGGAGTGCATAGAAATGAGCCTGACCACCACCTGATCGACCTCCCCCTCTAGGGCTACCCCTAGCTGACTGTCCTTCACCCCTAGCTGGGTGGGTGGGTGGTAAAGTAACTGGTGCTAAACTCGATGGCTGACTCCTCTGTTGAGGCGGACCACAATGATGATGAGGACACTGCCTTCACATATGCCCCAAGTCCCCACACTCATAACAACCCCTTGGTGTTGGTGACAAGGACTGAAGGGAACCCTTAGCACCGGGATGACTAGTAGAAGAACCTAGCATAGAGGAGTCCTGAACTAATGGAGCACGGGACGAACCTTGGGCTGGGAGGGCACTAAGTGATGAATGGCCCTGATGAGAACTGTGAGAACCATGGCCTGATGATATCCCCACAGTGAACTGGGTGAGCAGACTGAGCATGTCTGAATGGGCGGCCTCTACGGTTCTTAAACTGACCCCCATGAGGAGCACCCCCAAAACTACCGGATCCACAAGGCCTCTTGGCCTCCCTCTCTACTCACTACTAATAGCGAATTGACTCTATGTCCCGAGCAATGTCAACAACCTCCTTAAAAGAAGTAGCAGATGCCCTCTCTCTAGTCAAAGAATCCATACTTGATACGAGAGGCCATCCATGAACCTCCTGATCCTCTCTATGTCCGTAGGAACCAACCAGATAGCATGACGATCTAACTTAGAGAACCTCATCTCATACTATATCATAGTCATATCATCCTGACGCAACTGCTCGAACTGCCTGTGCATCTCCTCTTTGTGGGACTTCGGTACATACTTCTCTAGAAATAGAACAGAGAACTGCTGCTAGGTGAGGGGCACTGCACCAACAGGCCTACGCCTCTCATAAGCCTCCCACCAAGTAAAGGAAACTCCAGAGAACTTAAAGGTAGTGAATGAGACCCCATTGTTCTCCAGAATACTTGTTTTACGTGGAATCCTCTGACACTTGTCCAAGAAACCCTAGGCATCCTCGCCCTCTGTACTACTGAAAGTCGGAGGCTAAAATCTACCAAACCTCTCAAACCTATATTGCTCATCATCAGGAATGACTGGTACCACATAATTCTGAGAAGGTACAACTGGCTGGGCTGGTGGTGCCTCCGGTGTCTGTAGTCCCTAAATAACCTGCTCGGGTGTACGGGGGAAACGGGAGTCTGAGTGCCTCCCTGGCCTGTGAAGTAGCTACTATCGTAGAAACAGTGACCGCCTGAGAAAGACTGGTGCACATGGTCAGAATCTGAGCTAAGGTCTCCTGGTGCCGGTGTGTAAGCTGGTCCCACTGGAGCATCCACAACAGGGACCTGATCATGAACCGGGGCGATTGGTGGATCTGTAGGTGCTTCCCTAACTGTTGTGTGGGCTACACCCCCGCCCCTACCACGGCCTCGACCATGACCTCGGCCTTTTGCGGCCCCAACTAGTAGTACTGATGGCCATCCATCCTGGCCGGTAGCACGTGTCCTCACCATCTGTGAGAGAAATGAATAACAGAAGTTTAGTTACCTAAATCAACAGATTTGCACGACAAGAATTCAAGAATGTGAAGTTTTCCAAAAGGTTCTGCAGCCTCTTGAAGATAAGTACAGACGTCTCTGTACCGATCCGCAAGACTCTACTAAACCTGCACATGACTCATGAGACCTATGTAACCTAGGCTCTAATACCAACTTGTTATGACCCAAATCTACCATGTCATGATGGTGCCTATCGTGGAACTAGGCAAGCCGAATCTTTATCAAAAACAATGCGGTATTTCAACTTAAAAAATAATTTCAAGCTATTTAATTAATAAAACATCATAAGATAAATCTGAATAACAAAGCGCAGAAAGAAAAGCCCGACACCGGGGTGTCACTGGTCATGAGTATCTACTAAGAACTGTCTGATAATACTAAGACTAATACAGTCTGGAAAATAACTAATAACATTTGTAGGAAGATATGAGGGAGAAGAGCAGGGCTACGATCGCCATGCATCTACCTTGCTAACTCCAACAGATTCACGACGGATGAAATCAACACTCACTAGCATATCCAACAACCCCTGGATCTGCTCACTAGGTGCAGGGAGCAATGTGAGTACGCCAACTCAGTAAGTAATAACCGTAAATAAATACTGAGCAACAGTGACGAGCAGTAAAACATAGAAAGTCCACATCATGAAATCTCATAAATTAGAACATGCTTTTAAATAAGTGCGTGAGTCAAATCATCTCGTTTTAAAATCCAGTTTTCGGTAAAAATCATTTGAAGATATTATTCAACAGTTTCAATAGAGGCTTAATGCAAAAGAGAGTAAAAGTGATGAAAATCATAAAAAGCCCCTCGGGCAACACATCACTCATATACAGCCCCTCGGGCAAACCTCATAGTCACTCATATACAACCCATCGGGCATATCTCATATCACTTACTCAGGGTACCCGCACTCACTGGGGGTGTGCGGACTCTTAGAGGGGCTCCTTCAGCCCAAGTGCTATAACACTCCACCTCGTGGCATAAATCAATCAGGCCCTCGGCCTCACTCAGTCATAAAGCTCTCAAGCCACTCGGGCTATCAATGAAATAGGGTGTTCAGCCCAAAACAACTTTTATATGTATCAAAAACAGAGTAATAAAGACTGAATTATGAAAGCAGTAAGTATAGCATGACTGAGTATAGATTTTCAATCAAAACAGTGAGAGGATAATAAGAAAAAGGCCCCTAAGGGTCAAAACAGCTCTGGTACAAGGCCCAAATATGGCATTCAACCTAATTTATAGAAACTCTTCCTAAAACACATAAGTACACATAAGTATCATATAGTTTCAGCCAAAATATGCAACTTTATAGTTGCTATGGGATGGACCAAGTTACAATCCCCAACGGTGAATGCTCACGCGACTGTCACCTAGTATGTGCGACACCTCAAAATAGTAAAACGATACGAAATTCAGGGTTTCATACCCTCAGGACTAGAGTTAGAATCATTACTTACCTCAAACCGGTTAAAACCCTACTCTGCGATGCTCTTACCCTTCGACTCGGCCTCCAATCGCTCCAAATCTATTCACAACCAGAACAATGCTATCAATATACACTAATGGAATGAATTCCACAAGAAAAATTATTAAATTAGGCACAAATCCTGAAATCCTCTCAAACCTAGCCTCGGGCCTACGTCTCGGAATTCGACAAAAATCACAAAACTAGAAAGCCCTTTAACTCACGAGTCTATCCATACCAAATTCATCAAAATCCAACATCTAATGGTCCCTTAAATCCTCAAATCAATCTGTCCAATTCCCAAGCCCTAACCCCTCATTTTCATCCCTAATTTCTACTAATTACATGCTTAAATAATTGAAAGTCACCATAATCACGAGTATTAGGCTCAAGTAACTTATCTCAATGAAAACCCCCTTGATTCCATCTTCAAAACTCTCCAAAAGCTTCAAAATCCGAATCGAAATGGTGAAGAATACCCAAAAATTTGCAAAGGGTTTAATTTATACCTTCTGCCCAGGCCTTTCCGCACATGCGGCCTATTTCTCATGCCTGCAGAACCGCACCTGCGGTCAAGGCACCGCATCTACGATTTCCACTTAACTCACCAGCTTCCATATCTGTGCCCCGGGCCTCGCACCAGCGGGCTCGCAGGTATGGCCCAATCTTCCGCTCCTGCGACAAACTCCGCATCTGCGGTTACTTCAAGTGTTTATGATCATCGCACATGCAGTCCCCACTCCGCAGGTTCGGAAACATCAGAAGCAGCAGCTTCAGCTGCAAAATACTACTTTCAAATCCTCCGTTAACCATTCGAATTCATCCCGAGGTCCTTGGGACCTCAACCAAAAATACCAACAAATCACATAACAACATACAAACTTAGTCGGACCTTTGGAACACTCAAAACTACATCAAAAATTACCCTTGGATTCAAGCTTAAGAACTTCAAAACTCCCGAATTCCGCAAACGATGCCAAAACATATTAAAACACCTCTGAATGACTTAAAATTTTGCACACACATCAGAAATAACACTACAAATCTACTCCAACTTCTAGAATTTCATTTCGATCCAAATATCAAAATTTTCACTGCCGACCGAAAATAGCCAAATTTTCAATTTCGCCAATTCAAGCCTAATTCTATCGCGGACCTCCAAATCACATTTCGGATGTTCTCCCAAGTCCAAAATCATCTAACGGAGCTAACCGAACCATCAGAATTCACATCCAAGATTGTTTACACATAAGTCAACATTCGGTTGACTTTCCCAACTTAAACATCTAAATAGGAGACTAAGTGTCTCATTCCACTCCGAAACCACTCCAGACCCGAACCAACCAACATGATACGATAAAATACAGCTGAGGAACACATAAGAAAGCAAAAATGGAGGAAACGGGGCTATAACTCATGAAACGATCGGCCTGGTCGTTACAATCGATTTTATTAAAAATATAAAATAATCGATCGAAGTCGGTTAGTTTTATAAAATGATTGACCGAAATAATTGACCGATTTTGATCGGTTTTTTGAATATTAGTTTTCGTTTATTTTATATGAAAAATCGACCGATTTCGGTCAATTTCTTAAAAAATAATCACGAGACGCTAAAATAGTTTTCCGTATTTTTGCGGCCAAAAAAATCGATCGAAGTTGATCGGTTTTGTAAAACAAAATTAAAATAAAATATTTAGAAAAACCGACCGGCTTTGGTTGTTTTGTTTTTACCAAAAAACCGACCGACTTCTGACCGATCGATGTTGTTTGGTTGGCCGCGGTCGATTTGGCCGAATTTCTTGTAGTGAAATAATTAGTTCTTACTCCTTCATTACCTACGTTACACTAATTCAAAAATTAAAAAACTAATCTTATCCAAAGGCCGAATTTTGTTTTTAAAAAAACTTAAAATTATATTATTATTTCTTTAATAATTCTTTAAATTTTTTCAGCTCAATTTCATTAGCCTTCCCGTTTGAGTTCACTACTAGTTTGTAAGTAGATTTAATCTCAAGAACTAGAATGTTGTCAATTTATTAAGTTATACATAACTACTATTAAGTGTAATGAGCTATTAATAAAAGTAAAAAATATACACCTCTTCCATTATAAGTCCGTACCCATAATTTATGGACTTGCATTAATTAATATTTAGAAATAAGACTATAAAATGCTAGTATGCTTTTAGGCGCGCTTCAACACACTTCTATGTCTATGTATACGTCAATGTAACATAGTTATGATCCATAATTAAAGGGCAAATCATGCGTCCGTGCGACTTAACTAAAATATTTTGAAATAATAATAAGTTATCTTTGATTATATACACATGTGCGTCACATGATTCTTGACACACAAATAAGACAAGGATTCGTGTGCGTGACTTGTTCAAGATAATTTTCTTAAATTCCAATAGTTAAACAACAAAGGAGAATAAAGACAAAAATAAAATAATTCACAAAAAATATCCAAAAAGCACTTTTAGCCAAGAAAATTTAATTAAGCAACTTTGCTAGAACCATGAGACTTGGGGAGTGTACTTACACCTTCTTCCCAGTCAACAAATATTTTACTCGATCTTCTATGTTTGTGGATAATAAAAGTAGAATCAAAATTTTTCTTGCTTAGGGATTGAATAATAGGTGGCTTGGAACACCAAAAATACTCAATTCCAAGTGGCGACTTATAAAAATAATAAAATAAACTTTTTTTTAAATAATATCACTTTAATTAAAAAAAAAAAACTCCCCAAAAAAGGAGGTGTGACGGGTGCATTTAACATCCAAAAAGGTATAGACTAAAATGTGATTGTCCAAATAAAGGCTTGAGGTTCAATGGGGAAAGGCTAGGGATCACATGTCATCTGGTAGGGAAAAAAGGAGGTATAACAGGTAGTGAATTTAAATACCTAAAAAGGTATAGACTAAAATATGGTTGCCCAAAAAAAAGGTTTTAGTTTCATTGGGAAAAGGCTATGGATCACATGTCATCTGATAGGCATTAAAGGCACAATCGGGTCAATGAAGGCCTACGATGCTTTCTAAAACCATATATTACTAAGAATTTTGCCTCAACAAACATTCATGCCAACTTATAGATCTACAATGATGTCATTAAATGCCCAATCTAAAGCTCACCACAAATTGCACATGAAACGATGAGGTTGACTTTGTCCTTACCTTAATTGCAACCAGGAGATTTTTCAAGTGTCACTTAAGATGGGACTAAGAGGTACAAAATGAATCTATAATTTGCCATGAAGTTGATCCTCTCCCTCGTACCAATTTAAATACTTGTTCCTTTCCCATACATGCTCATAACTGTGTTGGCACAGTTCTAGTCAAGACTTCGATTTCTTTTTTAATCTTTTAAATTTTTTTGGTTTTTTTAATTTCTTCTTCTAAGATTTTGATAAATAAGACCGAACCCAAAGAACGGGTTACCTACGTATCTAGTGGCTACAAGAATTCGGTCAGTGTATGTCAGGAAGGATATAATTTAAAATGTATAGTTCAAATGACCTTTTTCTAGAAAGAAATAAAACAAATAATATTAATTATATTAAAGCTATGTACATAAATGCAAAAGTATAGACAAACTTGGAGCGATGCCTCGTGAAGCCCGTGGCTGGATGTGATATCCATTGAAGTTAAAGAGTGACTCCAACCGGAGGATGTGGTCCAGCTGTCCTCGAGAAAAGTTATTTTCATGGTCTCCCAATTATTTGCAGGATAGTTATAGTGGTTGTCTCCCAATTGACAGCGGAAATGTCTTATTGCGACTTTTCGACTATCTGTGGGAATCACTTGTTGTGATGATCACCCCTTGATTGTTAATCAAGGACGATCTGTAATGACTTGATAGGTCGTTTTGAGTCATATATTTTGGTTTCATTAGTTGAGACTTCAAATAGCTAATTTAGTGATTTATGACTTTGCGTGCATGGTCTATTTTGATTTTTAGTAAGTTTAAATGTGATTTTTCAAAGAAAATCTTGATTCTAAAACCTAAAAGTTACTTAATATTCTTGGTAAATAATATCAGATTAGTATTTTGATGACAGTAGTATGATGATTTTTTACTTGTACGCATATTTGGTTGGGCTCCCAGGTGACTCGAGGCCATTTAAGCGTTTATTATGAAAAGTTGGAAAATGGTTTTATGAAATTGGAAATCTTTGAGTTTTGATGCTTGATTATTGATTGTAGTTGTTATTTTTATGTTTTAATCTTACGAGCGAGTTTGTATGCGGTGTATAAATTTGTGTGGATATTTGGAATGGGGCCCAAGGGGCTTAGGTGAGTTTTGGATTGGTTTCAGATTGATTTTCCCAAGTTTGAGATTGTTGTTACTGTAAATATCACATTTGCGATGTATGCTCACAAATACGAGGTCCGCATTTGAAACCTTAACATTTGCTTTTGGGGAATGAACAGGGCCAACTTCGCCGCAAATGCGACACCAGCTTCGAAACTACGAAGTTTGAGTAGCATTTGCGACCCTCGCAATTGCAATGAGGGTATTGCATTTGTGATTTCTATGCCTTAGAGGGAACTTAGCAATTTTGACCATGTGGCTCACAATTGCGAGCTAGTGCATTTGCGAACTCATTTTTCATTCCATTTTTTGAGACCTAAACTTCACTGGAGGCAATTTTCGAGAGAAATTTCTTCCTAACTTCAAAGTTTAGCAGCTTTAACTTGTTTTTGAATAATTCTTATTACTTTTAGATATTTAGAACTCGATTTGAGGTTGTATCTCAAAATAAATCTCATATTGGACTCGGTTATGCATGGGTAATCGAGATTTGGTCTTGATTTCGAGTTTTGACCAAGTGGGCTGGGTTAATTTCTTGCTAATTTTTCAAATATGTTAAAGATCAAACCCTTTTTATAATGCCGTAATTTTTAAATCTTGTTTTGACTTATTTCAATATTAATTGGCTAGATTCGAGTGATTCGAAAGCTTGTGCTAAAAATAAGCGGTATTGGAGGGTTGATTTATGGCGAAAAGAGGTAAATATCTGGGTTAACCTATTTTTTAGAGAATTAGGATGTAGTTGGGTCTATTTGCTATGTGCTATATGTGTTGGGGCGGTGTATATGTAAGGTGACGAATGTATATGTATTTTCTATGAGCTAAGCATGGGGTAGAACTAGCCATATTTTTTGTCTTATTGCTTGGTGTATCTTGTCTTTCATGCTCTAATTAGATGGTTAAACTCTTTAATGATTTTTATTTATATTGATAACTATGTTGATCTTGTTGTGATATTGGGCATTTGAAGTATTGAATTGATGACTTTTCTATTGGTGCAAAAGTGATGGTTATGTTCCATATGACAAGTTATGTTCAATCACTCTTCATTATTACTTGTGATTCCAACCGTGCTTGGTACTATTTTTTATATTTATGCTTGGTGAGGAACAGTGAATTGCACGAAGGGTGCTTCTGCGTTGTGAGGATGTGTGACTATGCACGATAGTACTTTCGTGCTGTGAGGTTGGTAGATATTGCACGACTGGTGTTTCCGTGCGGTAAGGCACGACATGAGTTTTCGTGTTGTAAGGATGAGTAATATATGCACGATATGTATTTTCGTGTTGTTGATATGGCATCTTTTACTGTCTCATTATTTACGCAGATTGTGAACTCAACTCTATGGTATCACAGTCATTATCTTGCTCTTTTGGATTTAAGATATGGAGATTGGTTTGGTTATGACTTTTGAGGACCATGTTGATTATTTAGTTTATGTTGATCATTTTACTGTATTCTCACAATTTCTATTTTTATATCTCCTAATTTATCTGTTATTTTCTTGTTCGTTCTCTTGCTTATTTTCCATAGGAATTTATATGTAGGTGTCTTTTCTTAGGCTCGTCACTACCTTTAGGCTCGACACTTACGGATTACATTGAGTTGATTGTACGCATACTGCATTTATGCACTTGTATAGATTTTGGCCTCAGAACTAGTGGCACTCAGAAGACGGACTAGCTTGCTTTGTTGAGGAGACTCAAGCTAGTGCTGCACTATCGTCGGCAAGCCTTGAAGTCATATTTCTTTTAGTTTTGCTACTATTTATTGATTCAGACAATTTATTTATTATTTCAAAGATTGTATTTAGTAATTATGTAGAAACTCATGTACTTCGTGACACCAGTTATGGGAGGTTTCGAGATGAATGTTTAGTTTTAGTCTTGTTATACATTATTGAGTTTTATTCTTTGCTGTGATATAACGTTGTTTATTGTATAGTTATATTGCTCTATTTTAAGTGCTGAATTTCCTAATAAGCAGTGTTAGACCTCCTTGGTCAGGAATTTAGGTCGTGATAAGTTGGAATCAGAGCCTTAGGTTGTATAGGTCTCACAAATCATGATAAAGGTTGGTAGAGTCTTAAGGATCGGTACAAAGATTTCTGTACTTATATTCAAGAGGATATAAGACTTTTATCCATTTCTTTCTTTCTTTATCATGTGAGTTGTTATGTCCTAAAGTTAGAATATTTCTTATCTCGAGGATGATAAAGGCACGTGCTTCAACCGAAGCTGATGTAACAACCCGATCGACAATTTTAAGTATTGGCCTTCCGTTCAATGGTTTGAGGTCTTGAGTAGCTTCATATAATATATTACGACTTGCATGTACGGTTAGTTTAGATGTTCGAGAGGTTCAGAATTGATTTGGAAGAGAAAATTTTATTTTTGGAGGCTTTAAGTTGAAGAGTTGACCAAGGTTTGACTTTTGTGTAAACGGTCTCGGATTCGAGTTTTGATGGTTCCAATAGGTTTATATGGTGATTTTAGACTTAAGTGTATGTTCGTGTCACGACCCAAATTTCTCATCCTCGGGAGTCGTGATGGTGCCTACTCATGAAAGCTAGGCAAGCCGAGTATTATAGATTCATTACCCTTTTTCCTTAACCTTCTAACATTTATGAATTTACCGGTGATCAATAGTGGAATAATCATAATAACATAAATGCGAAAGACGAAATCTAATAGTTTAACCAAATACTAATACCAAAATCCAAGGTACAACTCTACCTAGAATTGGTGTCACAATGTCACGGTCAATCTACGAGTACTACAAAGAGTGGTCTGAAAGAAAAATACAATCTGTCTGTGAAATACATAAAAAGCATAATGGAAAGATAGAAGGGGACGCCAAGTCCTGCGGACGTCTGCAGGACTACCTCGGGTCTCTTGCTGGACTGAAGGCAGCAACCTCTCTACGGTCCAAATATTCCAGCACCGGGATCTGCACACAATGTAGAGTGTAGTATCAACACAACCGATCCCATGTGCTGGTAAGTGTCGAACCTAATCTCAGATATGTAGTGACGAGGCTAGGACAAGACTACCAAATAAACATGTGCAGTTATATCATATACGACAAATAATAATAATAGAAACTAGCAATTAAAGATGGGAAGGGAAAACATGCTATGGGGAAATATCATGTACAAACAGAATTTTAGTAAAGAAGCACAAGGAACACCATAAATCAATGATGAGTAAGAATAAAGAAAGATAGTAACAAGTGCACGGCATCATCCTTTGTGGTTACTCTCGTTCTCACCATAAGAATCAATATATTCGGCACAGCATCACCCTTCGTGCTTTTACCTCACATAATCATGGCATGGTATTATCCTTCATGCATTATCACTCATATCATGGCACGACATCACCCTTCGTGCTTTTATATTTACAATATCGGAATGGCATTACCCTTCGTGCATTAACACTCACTCACAAATATCACGCACGGCATCACCCTTCGTGCTTTTACACTCTTCCTTACCCAAGCAACGAGCACAAAGCAATTCGGGCAAGGGAATCAATGAAATCACAATAGAATCCCAGCAAGGGAACAATAGTATAGCAATAATATTCCGGCAAGGGAAACAATATTATTGCAATAATATCCCGGCAAGGGAATCAATGTCATAGGCAATGACATCTCGGCAAGGGAAAAACAATATCATAGACCTCTTCTCTTTTCCACAATTTCTTTACAACTCACTTCTCAACATGAGCCAATGCTCTACAATGTTCAATTACCAAGAATACTTCCACAAACCTTGTTCAACATTAGAAATTATCATATTAAGCATGGACAATACATAATGGAGTCATAACAATCATAGTATAAGACTCACGGTTATGCTTGACACCAACGTATAGATACTCGTCACCACACCTATACGTCGTACACAACAATTAACACATAGCAAATAAGACCACAACTCTGATTCCCTCAAGATAAGGTTAGACCAAACACTTACCTCAAATCCACGAACATAATCAAGCCTCAACTACCGTTTTACCTCTTGATTCCACTTCCAATTCGCTTGTATCTAGTCACAATGTAACAACCCGACCGATCAATTTGAGCTTTTGCACTTCGCTCGCCAGTTCTCGGGTATGAATAGCCCCGTGTGATTTAATATGACTTATGTAAATAGTTGGTTTTGGATTTTAGGGTAATCGGAATGAATTTGGAAAAATAATTCTCAGTTTAAAGCTTAAAATTTGACAAGGTTGACCAAGTTTTGACTTGTTAGTATATGATCTTAGATTGGAATTTTTATGCTTTAGTTAGCTCCTTTAGGTTATTTTGGACTTAGGAGAATGATCAGAATGTGTTTTGGAGGTCCGGAGTAGATTGCGGCTTGAATTGGCGAAATTAGAATTTTGGCGATTTCTTGTTGATAGTCAAAATTTTGATATAGGGGTCGGAATGGAATTCCGGAAGTTGGAGTAGGTCCGTTGTGTTATTTGGGATATGTGTGAAAAATTTCAGGTTATTCGAACGAGGTTTGATAAAGTTTTTGATCAAAAGCGAAATTTGAAAGTTTTGAAATTCTTAGGCTTGAATCCGAGGGTGATTTGATGTTTTGATATTGTTTTGAGTGTTACGAAGGTTGGAACATGTTTGAATGATGATATGGGTTATTTTGGCATGTTTAGTTGAGGTTCCGAGAGCCTCAAATGTCTTTCGGTTGGTTAACGGATCAATTTTTGGACTTTGGACTTGGCAGATTTTCTGGTATTTTGTTGCAGAGAAATCCTTCTTCGCGTTCGCGAGAGGGCTCTCGCGTTCACGAAGGGTTAATGAGAGGGGCAGTCAAGTTGTGCTTCGTGTTCGCGATGTTGGTCCCACGTTCACGAAGGTTTATGAGTTTAAGGCTACGCGTTCGCGACCTGGGCCTCGCATTCGCGTAGAGTCTACGGTCATATGGAGTTTAGGCAAATAAGCCTATGCATTCGCGATTGGTGTTCCCTATTCGCGTAGGGTCGAGTTGTGTGGTCATCACATTCGCGGGTGGGCCCTCGCATTCGCGAAGGAGAGCATTTTGGTCAGTGAAGCTTTGTGCTTCGCGAACGCGAGGGTGCTGCCGCGTTCGCGATGAAGAAAATATCTAGGCAGACAGATTATATTTGGAAATCGAGGGTTTAAGTCCAATATCACAAAAACCATTAAAGAGCTCGGGAGAAGGTAAAATTTGAGGAGATATTCATTGAAGCAATTGGGGAAAGTATTCTTCATTCATGTTTGGTTTAATTCCATGATTTAGTCTTAAATTTCATCGTTTAATTTGAGAAATTAGAGTGGAAATAGGGAAAAAATGGAAGAAAAGTTTGAAAATTCTTTTGAGGATTTGAATAGGCAGTTGAGGTCGGATTTTGATGAATTTGATATGGGTAGACTCGTGAGGGAATAAGGATTCTAGTTTTGTGGTTTTTATCAAATTCTGAGACGTGGGCCCGGGGCCGGGTTTGGCCAATTTTGGGATTTTGATGTAAATTGGATATTTTCAAGCGGGCTTTGTTCCCTTAGCATATTTTGATTGTATGAATCTGCTTTTGGCTAGATTTGGAGCATTCTAAGGCCGAGTCAAGAGGCAAAGGTATCGCGGGCTAGAGTTTGGACCGGGTTGATGTAAGTAATGATTGTAAATGTTTGTACTGAGGGTATAAAACCCCGGATTTCACATCGTTGTGCTACTTGAGGTGATGCACACGCTAGATAACGAGCGTGGAGTCGTGCACTGTTGGGTATTGTGACTTAGTCTGTCTCGTATGACTGTTAAGCCGTATATTTGATTGAAAACTGTTTGCTATCATTGTGTTTCGGAAAGTATCATCATATTTTGGGTTGAATGTCATATTTGGGCCTCGTGCCAACTGTTTTGGACCCTTAGGGGATTTTTACTACTATTCCTCACTATTTTGACTTCATATTTGTACTCAGTCATGTTGTATTATACTGTTTTCATAACTCAGCCATGTTTACTCTATTTTGACATTCTAAATGATATTTTGGGTTGAGCATCATGTTTTTACTGTTGCCCAAGTGGCTTGAGAGATTTCTGACTGAGTGAGGCCAAGGGCCTATGTTGTGAGGATATTATGGGATTGGGCTGCGCACCGTAGCAGTGTAGTACTAATTTATGATTATGAGGCCGAGGGCCTGATTTGTTACACCACGAGGTGGATTGATATGAGGCCGAGAGCCTGTTTGATTATGCCACGAGATGGCTAATTATTGTGCTTGGGATATAAAGACCCTTCCCGGAGTCTGTACACCCCCAATGAGTGCGGGTACCCAGTGTGAGTGATATGATGTAGCCCGAGAGGCTTTTGTTGTTTCAAATTTTTGCCTGAGAGGCGGTTCTTGATTTATGTTATGTCCAAGGGACTGATTACGAGTGATAGTGAGGTAGCCCGATGGGTTGTATCTATTGATATTATGCCCGAGGGGCGGTTTATGGTACTTGTTTTGCCCGAGGGGCTGTTTACGTTTATATCATGTTTACTCAGTGTTTTATCACTCGTTTTAAACTATTGAAAACTGCTTTAAAAGGTTTTACCGAAACTGAGCATGATTTACAAAGTAAATGATTTCTGTACTACATTGAAAATGTCCTGCATTTGTTGTAGTGTTTTCACATGGTTTACGTGTTTTCTTACTGCTCAGCTTTCATTTACTTTTATTACTTACTGAGTTGGTGTACTCACATTACTCCCTACACTGTGTGTGCAGATTCAGGTATTTCTGAACCTGGTAATGTATATTGGTGGCTCAGTGGCAGAGTCATCGGAGTTAGCAAGGTAGTTGTCCGACGTTCGCAGCCCTGCTCTTCTCCCTCTTGTCTTCCTTAGATTGTTTTTAGTATATTTTCTAACTCTTCATTATATTCAGACCTTAGTAGATGCTCGTAACTTATGACACCCCGATATCGGGCTTGTGCATTTATTCCGCACTATTCATTTAGACTTACATTATGAGATATTTGCTTAATTAAAGGCTTAAAATGATGTTATTGATTAAATGGTTAATTCGGAAGTTGTGTCGGCTGGCCTAGTTTAACGATAGGCACCATTATGACGGGGGTCAGTTTTAGGGTCGTGACAAGTTAGTATTAGAGCCTAGGTTATATAGGTCTAACGAGTCATAAGCAGGTTTACTAGAGTCTTATGGATCGGTACGGAGACGTCTGTACTTATCCTCGGGAGGCTGCAGAACCTTTAGGAAAAACCTCACATTCTTGAATTTTTATCGTGTGTCCTTAATTCAGCTTGAAATGTAACTTTTTTTATTCCTTCCACGCGTTCGTATGCGCGCATGAGTGCTCAGTATCATATGTGCATCGATGGCTTGTGATTCCCTTATCGAGGGGCGATATGAGATCTCTATGTGTTGATGTTGGTCCAGTCTAAAGGACTTGAGGTCAAGTTTTGCCTGTAGCTTGAGCACTGAGGTGCTGATTATGTGAGAACGTATTTTTTGAATTTATATGTTCGGTAGTGTCCTTATTAGTGGAAGTGATGGCTACTATGTGATGAGTATGATGTGACTATGAGATGTATTCATATTATTTGGATGTGACGAGAAGGGTCTGCTTGAGGATAAAAAGAACTATTTGGTGCTTGATTTCCATCTTGATTTGATAGCCCCAAGTTATGGGTGTGTGAAGAATCTTTTCATGTTTTCTAGTTGGGGAGTGAAGTAGATTTCATGTTACGATATGAGTTCAGACTCAGGAAGATTAAGTGATTGTGTAATGTTTATGATGGTGGAAGTGTATAAAGAGCTATTAGGTTGAGGCGAAGCAGGTGGGTTAACTCCTGCGGAGTGTTCTGAAGTTGTGTGATCCTTATGTGGTTTGTTGGAAGATCTCTTTTACCAGTGAAATATATACGTGTTGCAATTTGAATTTGGGTTGCTTAGGAGAGTGGGCTTGACTGTTACGAGGGTGAATGCGAGATTTGCAGAAGATTTGAAGTACTAGATGGTCGGTGTTGCACGAGCTTATGAAGGATTGAGTTTAATCTCGCTATGGTATTATGGTCGTGATAGAGTATATGCATTATGAGTTATTGGGTGTTTTGATCTATGGCTTTGAGCCAAGTGGGGGACTCTGCTATTGATTAGTTGATTGCACGATTATATGCTATGTTGGTTCCAGTTTGAGGCGTACTGGTGAATCAGTTACGGCTTACAGAGGTTGAGGCTGAGGATGGCTTAAGTAAAGGAAACTTCAATAAAGGTTATGTTATGATGTATGGGTGTATGAGAATCACGGAATGACTTGAGTTGTTATTGGTAAAGGATGTACGGTGCATAGAACAGGAAGTTTCTTGGTTGCATTAAGGTGAGGTTACACTCTGCGGTGTTGGGGTGCTATTGGAGCACAGGTCGTTTGGTCCATTTGATCGGTCTAATTGCGGTTTGAGTAGAGTGGATGACTCTCAAGAATGGTTGTAACGGGTTCAAGATTGTACATGTAATAATTGGAGATTTTCAAGTTGTATATTTGGCTAGAAACTGAGGTTTGCATTGGAGGGTGTCAAAACTCATGGTATTTCTATATTATGATGGGATTCTAAATAT
The DNA here is from genome assembly GCF_000393655.2 of Nicotiana sylvestris. NCBI lineage: Eukaryota > Viridiplantae > Streptophyta > Magnoliopsida > Solanales > Solanaceae > Nicotiana > Nicotiana sylvestris. The sequence continues at coordinate 88,934,925 of NC_091057.1, read as the reverse complement.
TAGTATCATGAAGGTGAAGGTAATGGCTTTGGGGTTCATAGGGAGACACTTCTGGGTAGGTATTTTGAATGTGGTGAATTTGGGAATATTTAAGAGAGTATCCAGCGACTTATGAGCTTTAGACTGTGTGGTTTTATGCTTGGGTCTCGTATGGTGAGTCTAGGTTGAAGAATTGTGGTGTTATAGCAAGAAGAAATATCAAGTTGAAGGTAAATCAGAAGGAACTTGGATAGATGGGATAGCTTGGTAGTAGGCCGGATCGGCATGGTAAGGATATGACTAGTTCTTTGGGTGCTTACAAAGTAATGAGTTTCTACAGCTGTATCGCGATAATTCTTTTGGGTTTTAGTGGCCTGCATAGCTTGGTTGAGTTAAAAGGATTCAGTCCTGATAATTTAGTTTTGTGCAAATAGAATTTGGAGAGTTCTTGATGGTTTCTACCACGGTTAGAGATTTACATTTTCTACGAGCGTGAGGAGCGTGGGATGTGTAGTGATTTTTTCTAGATGGGATCAATGGAAAGTTCTTGGCTAGTTGAGTACGTAGCTGCTGGTGGCTCGGAAGGGATATGAAGTTCTCATGTTTATCCTAGGATGGTATGGTATATGTGGTGTGTTGTGTAGGATTGAGATTGTCATATGTAAGGTCACGATTTAGTTTTAAAAGGAAGGTCACAAATTCTTAGGTAGCACGGACAGTTCAAATGACTAGATAAATGAGATCACTGATTGGTGTGGCTTAATGAGGGTATACATTTTAGAATGGGCGATGTGTTTGAGTTGAGGATACTTCATTAGTATTGCGGCACTCTCTTCTTGGATCGACTGCTGATATTCGAGTTTGCTTGGTGGCACAGAAGAATTATAGGAGTACCTCTCGTAGGATGATTGGGTATTAGAGGTGTGTTGTATATTCGGACGGTGGAGTTGGGATCAGATATGGTGATTCGCATGCTGTATGGATTTGGAGATTGGGAGTTTCATAAATAGGATACGTCGTGGTTGTATACCGCGTATATCGGTCTTGTGTTGTAACTATTGGAGGTTTGGACACCCGAGTGGATCCTTATTGCTTAGTATGCAAGATTTTGGCGTGATATTGGGTATGGACTGGTTGTCTCCATGTTGTGTTATTCTAGGCTATTGCGCTAAGGCAGCGGCGTTGGCTATGCCGAGGATGCCATGAATTGAGTGGCAAGGTTCGATAGTTTATGTTCCCAATAGGGTGATTTCATTTTTGAAGACCTAGTGGATGGCTGGGAAGGGTTGCTTTTTCTTATTTGGCCTTCGTAATGGATGTCAGTGCAGAGACTACAACTATTGAATCAGATCCGGTGGTAAGGGATTTTTCGGATATGTTTCCTACTTCCGGGCATGTCACCGGATAGGGTTGTTGATTTCGATATTGATTTGGTGTTGGGCACCGTATCGTATGGCACCGGCGGAGTTAAAAGAGTTGAAGGAGCAGCTTCAGGAACTTCTTGATAAGGGGTTCATTGGTAGGCCAATATGGATGTGTGATTCAACATCGAGTCGGCTTGGTCAACTCCGAGTTGTATTATTGAGGGATGTGTTGATTCGATTGTAATTGAGCTTATTGGCGAGCTGGGGAGATCTATGAGTTATCGTTTGCGAGGTGTTGGGACTTGTTGGTTATAGGCACATGTGGTGCGGTTTTATTGGGGCTCTCAGTGGAATTCGAGCGGGAAGAGTATTGGGTATTGTTCGGCGGATGGCGTATCGGTTGTGTCCTTTTGGGTTGGTGTAATGTTATGTCAATTTATTTGTCGTGGTTATGATGATTTGCTTTTGGTTGTAGACATCAAATTGTGCATGGTTGTCGATTTAAGCATAGTAACTTGAGGTGTTTCATGTGGACTAGTGTTTGGATGAGGTCGCGCATTGGAGCGAAGTTATGTAGAGGTATGATCCTTCGGGTAGATTCGTGTGTTCTGGTTCTACGACGTGTGATGGGTTCTCAGCATTGTGTTGTGGTGGTACTAGTGAGCTTATGGTACGGCTCTCTCAATTGAGTCATTTTTCATGATTTGAGTACGTTCAGATTGTTGCTTATTGGTGTGCGGATTGCACGAGTTGTTGCTTCAGATGGTATTGATGTGTTATGTCACCAGAGTATTTGTGTTGGATTAGATGAGATCGTTTGTATCCATAATAAATACAAACGGATTCGGTTTTAGCATGTTGGAAGGATAATATCGATGTTCGGCTAAGAAATTTGCTATAGTCCTTGCCAAGGGAGGAGTGGCTTCACGAATGGTTGATATGAGGAATAGTTATGGCTTTCTATGTGTTTCTTTTATCATTGCCAGTATACGGAAGTGTTGGAATTGGGTTTTATTTGATAAGAGGCTTATTATCGAAATTCGGATGTTTTGAGCAATTGTTGTCATTAGAAGTTAACGCTACGAGTGTTTGAGTTATGTGGTATATCATGTAATTACATCTGAGGTTGTAGGTATGGTTTATTACAACTTGTTCGGGCTTATTCAGAGTATAGATGTGAGATTCTGGTCTTGTGGATGATTTCAGAAGTGGAAATGTGATTCTAAGGTTTATAGGCTAGGTTGGATTGTGAAATTTCAGTTACATTGTGTTATCGGACCTATATGAGATAGGGTGATGTGGGATCACCCCCGGGTATGTGTATGGTAAGGTTACTTATTGATTAATGGTTTTCGAAACAACTCTGGGCACGTTCTAGGACGGACGTATGTTTAAATAGGGGATGTATAACGACCTGACCGGTCGTTTTGAGCTTTTGCACTTCGCTCGCCAATTCTCGGTCATGACTAGCCCCGTAAGATGTATTATGAATTATCTAAATCATCGGTTTTGGAATTCAGGGTAATCAGAATGAATTTGGAAGAACAGTTCTCAGTTTGAAGCTTAAAATTTGACAAGGTTGACTAAATTTTGACTTATTAGTATATGATATCAGATTGGAATTTTTATGATTTGGTTAGCTCCATTAGGTGATTTAGGACTTAGGAGCATGATAGGAATGTGTTTTGGAGGTTCAGAGTAGATTTAGGCTTGAATTGGCGAAATTGGATTTTTGGCGATTTCCGATTGATAGGTGAGATTTTGATATAGGGGTTGGAATGGAATTCCGGAAGTTGGAGTAGGTTCGTTGTGTCATTTGGGATGTGTGTGCAAAGTTTCAGGTTATTCGAACGAGGTTTGATAGACTTTTTGATCGAAAGCGGAATTGAAAGTTTTGAATTAGCATATTTTGATGGTATGAATCTGCTTTTGGCTAGATTTGGAGCATTCGGAGGCCGAGTCAAGAGGCAAAGGTATCGCGGGCTAGAGTTTGGTCCAGATTGAGGTAAGTAATGATTGTAAATGTTTTTCCTAAGGGTATGAAATCCCAGATTTCACATCGTTGTGCTACTTGAGGTGACGCACACGCTAGATGACGAGCGTGGGGTCGTGCACCTTTGGAGATTGTGACTTAGTCCGTCCCATATGACTATTAAACTGTGTATTTGATTGAAAACTATTTGTTATCATTGTGTTTTGGAAAGTATCATCATATTTTGGGCCGAATGCCAACTATTTTGGACCCTTAGGGGATTTTTACTACTATTCCTCACTGTTTTGACTTCATATTTGTACTCAGTCATGTTGTATTATACTATTTTCATAACTTAACAATATTTACTTCGTTTTGACATTTTAAATGATATTTTGGGTTGAGCATCATGTTTTTACTGTTGCCCGAGTGGCTTGAGAGATTTCTGAGTGAGTGAGGCCGAGGGCCTGTGTTGTAAGGATATTATGGGATCGGGTTGCGTGCCACAGTAGTGTGGTACTGATTTATGATTATGAGGTCGAGGACCTAATTTGTTATGCCACGAGGTGGCTTGATATGAGGCCGAGAGCATGTTTGATTATTCCATGAGATGTCTTGTTATTGCGCTTGGGCTGTAAGGAGCCCTCCCGGAGTCTGTACACCCCCAGTGAGCACAGGTACCCAGTGTGAGTGATATGATGTATCCCGAAGGGCTGTTATTGTTTCAAATTTTTTCCCCAGGGGCGGTTTTGATTTATGTTATGCCCGAGGGGCTGATTACGAGTGATTGTGAGGTAGCCTGAGGGGTTGGTTCTATTAATATTATGCCCCAGGGGCGGTTTATGGTACATGTTTCGCCCGAGAGGCTGTTTACATTTCTATCATGTTTACTCACAATTTTATCACTCGTTTGAAACTATTGAAAACTATTTTAAAAGGTTTTACCGAAACTGAGCATGATTTACGATGTAAATGATTTCTGTACTGTGTTGGAAATGTCATGTATTTGTTGTAGTGTTTTACGTGGTTTACGTGTTTTCTTACTGCTCAGCTTTCATTTACTTTTATTATTTACTGAATTTGCATACTCACATTACTCCCTGCACCGTGTATGCAGATTTAGGTATTTCTGAATCCGGTAGCGGGTGTTGGTTGCTCAGTGGCAGAGTCATCGTAGTTAGCGAGGTAGCGGCTCGATGTTCGCAGCCCTGCTCTTCTCCCTCTTGTCTTCCTTAGATTATTTTTAGTATACTTTCAGACTCTTAATTGTATTTAGACCTTAGTAGATATTCGTGACTTGTGACATCCCAATGTTGGGCTTGCGTATTTATTCTGATCTGTTCATTTAGACTTACATTATGAGATATCTGCTTAATTAAAGGCTTAAAATGATTGTTATTGATTAAACGGTTAATTCGGGAGTTGCATCGGCTGGCCTAGTTTCATGATAGGCGTCATCACGACCGGGTCGGTTTTACGGTCGTGACACACAATTTACTTAATAACATTAATAAATGCTAAATAAACCAATTCTAATGCATGAAAATAGGTTTTCTAGTGAATTCCCTAAAAAGTCAAAAATCGACCCCGTACTTGCTTGGTCCAAACCCGAAATTCGGACCAAAACCTGATTACCCATTCACTCCCGAGCCCGAATATACAATTAGTTTTGGAATCCGGCCTTAATTTGAGGTCTAAATTCCCAAATTTTAATATTTCTAAGTTCTACCCAAAATTTTTAATTCTGACATGAAAACCCTAGATTCTAGGATGAAATCTTGTAAAAAGGAGTTAAGGAGTGAAAAAAGTGAGTTAAAAATCACTTACTTGCGTTTTGGGGAAGAAAGAGTGTTTGAAAAATCGCCTCTTATTTTTAGAGTTTTGGAAAATGAAAAATGGCTGAAAGTCTCGTTTATATATACCCCTCTCAGACCCTCACCGCTGACCGCATAAAAAGGACTGCGGTCGTGGAGCTCCACCGCGGACCGCGAAATATCAAGCGCGGCCAGGAAGACATGGCCTTGCCCACTATCACATTTTGTAACGAGTCACGCGTACGTGTACGTTGATTTATTTGGTATCATAACTTTGTCACGCGTACGTGTACATAATCACAATAATTTAAAACGCGTCTAAAATACTCCACCGGGTGTTCATAACGCTGTTGATACTGCCATGTTTTTGGTGTAATAATTACAAATTTATGATTGCAACTACTCCTCTAATTTAGATCACATAACCTTGAATCACGGCACATACAAGTACTAATTTCAAATAAGTAAAAGATTGGAATTTAAAGTTCTTCAAAGAATCAGTAGAGCTTGGTTTAAAGAAATTCACATTTTTGCTTTGAGTTTTGTTACTGATCGAAATGAATGAATAACACACTTAAACATGATCTAATTTTAGTCTTCTATCATTGAATGTTTTATCAGTTACTAATGAATTTACATTTCAGAATGCAAATTGAGCTGCTCCGTAATGGATTAAATATTAGCCCAAAGATCCAGATCTTGATATAAGCAACTACAACGTCAACGAATATAATTCAAAAACACTCGAGCCAAAATAATCTCAAAATATATTACAAGAAATAAATAAACTATTGCTATGATTGACATCCATAATTTACAATTTTAACTCATTTGAGCATATCCCGTCAAATATTAGACAGAGAAATTAAGATTGAATCTTTATCAACACCATCTTTTCGGGCGAATTGGAATAAGTTACTGATTTTTATATGCATTGACTAATTTCTGTCAAAGAGCCAAAGACAAAATAAAATATTGAAGCTGAAAACAAATATAAAAAAAGTGAAAAATAAAAAAAAATGGCCAAAGATAACATACCAAGAAAAAGGAAGCACCAAAAAAAAATTTAAAAAAAGTAGCAACAGAATCACGTTTCGCTGGTATTCAAATAACTTCAGAAACAGACCATGTAAAGCTAAACAAAAACTACATGGATTTCATGTGTACCTATAATTCAGGTGACAGTAGAGTCACAAAAAAAAATGAAGTCAGCAAAGAAAGAAGTCAGAGCTCAGCTAGCAGCAGTCAATGGATCCAGCAATCAACAACGAACATCTCTGGATTTCAACTTGAAAATCAACTTCAAATCCTCCTTCATTTCTCCGTTTTCTTCTCTCTTTTTTCTTCTTTGTATTTAAATTGAAATTTTAGATTGTTTTCTTTGGGAGAAATCAGTGAAGAGGGGTGGAATGTGTCTCGGCGGCGGCCTGGTATGGAGAAGGAGGGGTCAGTCGCTGCTGGGCATAAGGAAGGAGAGGGAAGGCTAGTGGCAGCCGCTGTTATTTTTTAGGGGGGTCCAAAATTAGGTCTCTTAGGGTTTAATTAAAGGTAAAGGGTGTTGAGCTAAGGGTGATTGTGGGGTTAGATGGGTTGGGAAGATTGGGCTTGCCGAAATTGGACTAAAATTTTCTTGAATTAGCTAACAATTGGGCTTTTTAGAAAATCTGAATTTCATTAGCTACAAGTCTAAGTGCTCCTTATATAAAATATTTATAAAAATGTAAGACTACTCCTAATTAATTAAAATAAAGTTTAAAACAGAATTAACTCAAAGTGAAACTATTTTTGATATTTTCACAAGATTATACAAAAATAAGAATAAAGAAAAATGTGTTAAAGTCATGGTAAGATTAAAATAATATTATTATAAAAATATTAATAACCTAAACTAAAAAGAAATAAGATAAAAAATGAAATTATTTTTGTATTTTTCAATTTTTGTGCCTTAAAAATAGAATTAAAATTAATAATAAAGTGAAATCCTATAGAAATAAACTCAAATAAATATCCTAAAAAAACTAGGACTATTAAAGGTAATTCTAATGTGCGGGTCAAAAATTACATGTCTACAGTTGTCCCTCTTTGACGGGAAGCACAAAGTGTTTCCATACAAAGAACAACAAGACATGTTTCTGACCCGACCCTTGTTTAGAGAGACCAGAACTAAAAGAAAAGAGAATGTGACCGAGCCCTAGTATCTGAGCTGCCTACATATCCTTGGCTATAAAGGAATCAGGCCACGTGTAGTTTATAACTGAATGAAGTGATGGAGTGTGTGAAGAGGACTAGAGAGTCGAGTGAGGTATTGTTCCGTCGAGGTTCCGGTTCGTGGTCCTGTTATTACATCAAAAATTAAAATTAAAAAGACTAATTAAGCCTATCAGCTACGAGTTACAAGATTCCTATCTATGAGTCTTCTAAAGCTTGATCCTGAGTTTTTGTTGGTTCTTCATGCGAACTCGGATCTGAATCTTGATGCTTGTTAGCTGCAGGTGTTAGTTCATTCTTCCACGGCTTCTTCGGATCAAGACCAGACATGCAGTGCTCGTGACTTCAGCCATGTCTTGAGCAGTTCACATCTTTTTTCTGCTTCTGCATTTTGGATTCACTTCTTTTTTTTCTTTTCTTTTCATTTTTGGACTGAGATTACTTATGTTGGTCATCTCGGATTGTTGACTCGCATTCTTTCCGCGAGGTTCTGCTACTTCTAACTTTAATTGAGTTCTGAAATGACTTCCCTTGTTTTCCATGTGGGCGCTTGCTACTGACTTGAAACTTGAAATAATTCCGAAACAAATTCCCTTGTTCTCCGGTGGGTGCCTGCTACTACAACAAAATAGAAAAAATAAAAGAAACTTTTCTGCCCCAGTTTGCACTAGGAAGATTTGTGAGTTGTTAGCAGAATAATAAAACACCTATGCAAACTAAAGATTAATAACTTAAGAAAACTAAAAATTGACCCTTTTTTTCAAATTCAGACTTCCCTTTTTTAAAAAAATTATTATCCTAGGAAAAAATTCCTCAGACTAGGTTTTAATCTTAGGAGAATACTCATCAGACTAAGATTTTGATCCTAGGAGAAAATTCATCAGACTAGGTCTCTTTTCTTTTTTTTTTTTTGTATCTTATGGGAAAGATTCATCAGACTAAGATTTCTATCCTAGGAGAAAGTTCATCAGACTAGGTCTTCTGTCTTAGGAGAAAGATTCATCAGACTAAGATTTCTATCCTAGGAGAAAGTTCATCAGACTAGGTCTTTTTTTTTAATAATGATCTTAGGAAAAAGATTCATCAGACTAAGATTTCTTGTATCCTAGGAGAAAATTCATCAGACTAGGTCTTCTATCTTAGGAGAAAAATTCATCAGACTAAGATTTTAATCCTAGGAGAAAGTTCATCAGACTGGGTCTTCTTTTTTTTTAATCTTAAGAGAAAAATTTATTAGACTAAGATTTCTTGTATCCTAGAAGAAAATTCATCAGACTAGGTTTTCTTTCTTAGGAGAAAATTTCATCAGACTAAGATTTTTATTGGGAGAGAAATCCATCAGACTAAGACTTTTTATCCTAGGAAGAAAAAATGTGAAGATCAACGGCAAGCTTTTATGCACAACAGCAAGACAAATAAAGGCAAAGATTTGAGAGACTTTCCTTTGTCGGCTCTTCTCTTCTTTTCTTTTTCTCCTTTTTTTTATTTTTTTTTCTCTTTTTTTTGGAACCACTTTCCTTGCACTTCTTTGTTCCTGTTTCACACAAAGAAAAATTTATCAGTTTTGAAAATAGTGGTCGATCTGTGGCCTTGAGTCTTGGGCAGCTTGGCTACGTTGCACATTCGCTTTCAGAAAATTGATTGTATTGGTAATTGGTTGCACTGATGGGAGACTCTGTTGTTGCTTTCAAGGGGCCTTTACTTTCTGTATCAATCCTAATTTTTTGTTCTCAATGCCATTGGTGTTTTGTGGCTCAATCAGCCTTACCCCAACTGGAGATCTTTGCTTAGGTGACCTTTTCTGATATCTTGAATGACTTCCTGCTTTTTGAGTAATTTGTCTATCAGAGAGAATCACAAGTTATCTTTGCTTGCCCCAAGTTGGCTGACAAGAGTCTTTTGGGGAATCCTTTGCATGAATCCTCAAGACATGTTGACAGTAACAACCTAGTGCTGGCCAAATTTATTTTGTGCAACTGAAAAGCTGGTAGCAGATTTAGAAATTTTTTCTTGCTTATTTTGACAAGGACGGACTCAGAGTGAAGGACACAGTGATGCAAAAAAATAATATTAACAAGAAATGCCCCTGTCGGGGAGTACAAAAAGGAAGAATTTATTTCTTTCTTTTTTTACGGTAACTAGCCTTAATGATCATGACATGCATTTTGGACTTAACGGCCTAATCTATCAAACTGATTCAATATTCCCTTTTACCATTCTTATGACCTTTGAAGTCGGGCTTGTTCGTGTCAACCCTTTGCATCAGCTTCACGACTCATATGTGACTAGTGGTGCCTCGAGGGGTTTTCACCAATAAGTCTCTCTCATTTATTTATCTCTTCTTACCATCGCCTTACAGTGCCCGTGAGGGTTTTCACTAGTAAGACTCTCATTTTTTTCTTTTGCTTTCTTGTGTGAGCAACTTGACAGTGTTCTATGTCGTGTGATAATTGTATCTCATTGCATACGTCTCTTGGCATTCTTGAAGGCTGATCAGGAGGTCTTTATTTGGAAGGTTTTTGGATAGGGTTGAAAAGAAAGGACGGCATGAAGGTTCAAAGTAGACTTAAAATGAGGGGTTGTGGAGTTACAACTCTTAGAATCCACCCTTTTAAAAGTAAAATAAAATCTTTGCCCCAGTTTCAGATACTGGGGATTTTATGGATTTATTTTTGAATTCTTATTTGGTTGGACCGAACGGTGTAAGGCTGCCTACGTATCTTTTTTTAAAGGAATCAGGTCTAACGTAGTTCAAGCATCTCACCTAAACTATTTTTCATCTTTCTTTCTGTTTTTTCTTCTTTTCTTTTTTTTCTTTTTGTTTTCAAAACAAGTTTCCCCAGCTTCTATTTTATTGAGGGCATGGATCTTTGACAATTCTTTTCTTCTTCTTTTTTTTTTACTTAGAACTTTCTAAAAGCTGCCCCAGTTTGTACTCTTGGGACATGGACTTTTTTCTTTTTTGCGATTTTAAACTTGATTCCAAAAGAGTGTGGTCAAAGAAAATAACACAGTCTCAAAAGGGGTAGCGAAGGATATAAAGTATTTGGATAGCAGAAAAAGGGCCTCCCAGCCTCAAGGACGCCAAACATAGTATCCTTTCGCAATCACGGCATTGATGAACATGCCTATCTTGTTGGTGAGTCGTGGTCGAAAGACACTTTCCATTTATTAATGTCAAACTCTCGACCAAGCTTCAATTGATTAAACATCCTCAAGTTCGATCTTCACAATGATTTGAAGGTGAATTTTACTCGACCTTAATTCCCAAATATTTCAACTCTTTATTCATCCTCAAAAATGTCTTGTTCTCAGTTATCCAATTCAAGCTTAAATCAATTTTCTAAGATCTGGCCAAAAATTCCGCATGCATGTCATATCACTAAAACTAGCGGGAAAAGAACTAAGCATGGAATGACACAAAAGGACAGACTGTATTTCATTGACTAAACAACAAGACAACTAACTTAAAATCCGAGTTACAACCCTAAAATAACCCGGCTAATGAAAATAGCAACAAAACCAGACAAATAAGACTCACACAAACAGAATAGAGGTATAGAAGGGTTTGACTCAATAAAAACAAATAAACTCTGGATCACAACCTTGAAATAACCCAGATAATAGAAAAAGCATCAAAACAAGCTACTAAGATTCTTTCCTAGTGAGGAGAGAATGACTTTTCAATTGATAAGCTTGACATTTAGCCACAAATTTGCTCATCAGAATCACCATGGCCTTCACCAATTTCAGTCGGCAAGTTCCCAAGAGGATTCTCATACTCCATGTCACCAGGCATCATCCCCACAAAGTGTGCTTCATCATGTGCAGGTAAAGGATTCTGTGTGATATTCCAGATGTCATTGTCTTGGATCACAATTAGCTTTTCTTGGATCATCCTTTCTGTTTCTCTTTTCAAATCCCGACAACTTTTAACATTGTGCCTCTGGTCATTGGAATGATATTCACACCTTTTAGATGGGTCAAAGCTTCTTGCACGTGGGTCTACATGATTTGGAGGAATGGGTGTAATCATGTCATAATGCTTTAACTTCTCAAATAAGCTTGCATAGGACTCTCCTATTGGTGTAAAATTATCTTTCAACCTTTGTTCCCTTTTATACTGCTGGCTTGGATGTGGGTTATAGGGCAATTGAAAATTTTGTGGAGGCTGGTGAAGATTTTGTGATGCTCGTGCTCACCTTATTGGGTGATTTCGTGGCTAGACAACATACTGAGGTGCAGCAACAGAGTATTGTGAGTTCCGAGGTGGATAGTAATGCTCAAGAGCATCAGCAAAAAACAGACGAGGCTGGTCATACCTTCGAGATGCTCTCCTAGGACCTCTTCTCGATACTGATTTCAGCATGATTTCTTTTTCCTTTTCATTCGTGTCACTAAATTTATTAGATTCAATCTGGACAGCCTGATTTGCGGTTTTGAGAACTGCTTGACTTATAATTCTTCCTATCTTAAGGCCATTCTTAATCATTTTCCCAATTTTGATTGCTTCTGAGAAGGATTTACCCACTGCGGACATCATGATTTGAAACTAATCTGGCTCTTGAGCTTGAAGAAAGATAGTGAATAACTCGTGGTCATCCATGGGTGGTTTAACTCTAGCTGCTTGCTCTCTCCATATAATGGCATATTCCCTGAAACATTCAGTTGGTTTCTTATTCAGGTTTGAAAGGGAATTGCGGTCTGGGGCGATGTCAATATTGTATTGGGACTGTTTGATAAAGGCCCGGGACATATCGTCCTAGACATGCCAGTGAGAGGTGTTTTGATCCATAAACCATTAGGAGGCTACTCCTTTAAGGCTTTCCTCAAAATAAGCTATTAGCAATTCTTCATTTCTTCCTACATCTCTTAGCTGATTGCAATACCTTTTTAGGTGGGCTATTGGGTCTCCATGTCCATCATACTTTTCAAATTTGGGTATTTCGAAACCAAGTGGCAAACGAACAGCTGGGAACATACATAGATCCTTGAAGGCAATACTCTTCTGACCTGTCAATCCTTGCATGGTTTTCAACAGTTGTTCTAAGTTTTTCAGTCTTTGGGTCATTTCTTCATGTGCCATCTTTCGGACAGGCTTCTCAATGTTTGCAGGAAGATCAAACAAGTACGAGTTGTACTCAGAAGAGTGGTACTGCTCTTGCTTGGTAGAAAATTATGACTCATGAGTTTTCCTCTGCACCACTGTCGGTTGTGGGATAGTGAAGACGTGCATAACAGTAGTGGTTGTCTGATTGGTTGTCAATGGCCAACTTTGGGAGCGCACAACAGAAGTTCTAGTTGTAGTTGTATAGTTGAGATAATGACTGAACCCAGGTGGATAGGATTGATCAGACAATGAGACCGGCGTGGCAGTAGTCAAGATGGATGTGAGTTCTGGGAAACCATGAATAGGAAAAGGCGGTCCTTGGCCATTGGCGCATGCTTGACACATTTTAGTCATTTTCTGCTTCAGTACTGTATTTTCATCAACCACAGTAGACTCTTGTTGAACCCTCTGTCCCTAGGACTCTTGAGCACTCGTAACAACTTCGATGTCAGCTGTCATTTTCCCATGGATTTTGTGTTGTCAGCTTACCACAAACCGACCACCTCAAACTTTCTTCACAATTCAAAATAAACAACATGTTAGAATGGTTACTCTTCTCTTTGTTTTCTTTCCTTTTTTTCTCTCCTTTTTTTTTAAACCATTCGATCGAACCTGATGTGGGTTGCCTACGCATCATGACGCTGCATGGATCAGATCTTTGTGTAGTTCGGGAAGATTAGGAATAAAGTAAATAAGCTAAAAAAAATATTTGGATTTTGGACTTTTTCGAAAGAAATACTTAAAATGAATAAACAAAATATTTTTAGATTTCTATTTATTTATTTTTTTGAGAATTTTTGAAAAGAAAGACTTCTAAAGAAGAAAGAAAATATTTTTTTGGATTTTTTATTTCGGTTTTGTTTGATTTGTTTTTCGAAATTTTTGAAAGAAAGACTTCCAAAGAAGAAAGAAAATATGTTTCATTTTTTTTTATTTCGAACCTTTTTTTTGGGGGGGGGGGGGGTTCGAAAGAAAAACTTTTAAACAAGAAAGGAAATATTTTTGAATTTTTGGACTTTTATTTTGACTTTATGAAAGAAATACTTCTAAAGAAAATATTTTGAATCTTGAATTTTCTTTTCAATTTTTGAAAGAAGAATGAAAATAATTTTGTATTATGAAAAGAAATTAAAAGAAAATATATTTATATTTTTTTTATTTAAAATTTGGGTCTAAAAGAAAGACTTTTCCAAAGAAGGAAATAAAGAAAAATATTTTTGGATTTTTTGAAAATTGTGGTCTCAAAGAAAGACTTTTCTAAGGAAGGAAGTAAAGGAAAATATTTTTGCATTATTTGAAAATTGTGGGCCGGAACCGATGAGGTTTGCCTACGTATCTCGCATCCGGTTAGAATCAGACCTGTATAGTTCGACCAGTTTTGACATAATTGGGAAAATATGATATTAACTCACTTTCATTTATTATTTTTTTTAAATACATTTTCTTTTCCTCTTTTTTTTCAAAAGTTTTTTCAGAGTTACGATGCATTTTCAAATACCGAGGTTTTCAAAATCGGATGAATTCTCTATCCTCCCTCACTCTTGGTTTTTTTATTGGTTTAATTTCCTTAGCTGATAAACATACAAGCCAAAGAAAATAAATGTACAAATAGCACGTAAGATGCATCAGGATGGCCTTTCATTTCGGGTACACCTGCCCTAGACAGACTCAACCCCTGTGTTGAGTCCCCAAAGTCCAATGCACGTGATGCAAACAAACATTCCTACTAGGGATCCGGCATGAGGTTATGTTATTCTAGGTTTAAGCCTGGGGTTGTGTTCTAGACATGGCTTACCCAAGCGGACAGCTCGAGCCGAGGTGGGGGCAACGTATCGGGAGCACAAAAGTCTACTTGGCCTTGTTGCTGACCCAGCGTCGTTCTATTTGGTATGACTTCTAACAGAAAAGTGGGTCACGCATACGTGTGCACCACATTTTTAGAAGACTCAGAAGGGAGGCGTAAGAAGACAGTTTAATACAGTTCAAATAATATCAAAACGGTAAATAAGCGGCAATTAGAACATTAGGTCCACAAATACAGTAATATCAACAAACAATAAAGCCAAGCATAAATCATATTAACAATCTCGAATTCTTGAACCCTGAACCAGAAGTTCTGGGTTCTTGATCCACAGCAGAGTCACCAGAGCTGTCACACCTCTTTTTTCCCGAAAGGGGGATATAAGGGAGTTTTCCCAATTAAAGTGACAATAACCAAAACGGGATTATTTATTCAAATTCAGAGTCGTCACTTGGGATAATTTATGGTGTCCCAAGTCACCGGTTTAAAATTCCGAATCGAGGAAGTTTGTGGCTCAATCAGCCTTACCCCAACTGGAGATCTTTGCTTAGGTGACCTTTTCTGAAATCTTGAATGACTTCCTGCTTTTTGAGCAATTTGTCTGTCAAAGAAAATCACAAGTTATCTTTGCTTGCGCCAAGTTGGCTGACAAGAGTCTATTGGGGAATCCTTTGCATGAATCCTCAAGACATGTTGACAGTAACAACCTAGTGTTGGCCAAATTTATTTTGTTCAACTGAAAAGCTGGTAGCAGATTTAGAAATTTTTTCTTGCTTATTTTGACAAGGACGGACTCAGAGTGAAGGACACAATGATGCAAAAAAATAATATTAACAAGAAATGCCCCTGTCGGGGAGTACAAAAAGGAAGAATTTATTTTTTTCTTTTTTTTCTTTTTTTTACTGTAACTAGCCTTAATGATCATGACATGCATTTTGGACTTAACGGCCTGAACTATCAAACTGATCCAATATTTCCTTTTACCATTCTTATGACCTTTGAAGTCGGGCTTGTTCGTGTCAACCCTTTGCATCAGCTTCACGACTCATATGTGACTAGTGGTGCCTCGAGGGGTTTTCACCAACAAGTCTCTCTCATTTATTTATCTCTTCTTACCATCGCCTTACAGTGCCCGTGAGGGTTTTCACTAGTAAGACTCTCATTTTTTTCTTTTGCTTTCTTGTGTGAGCAACTTGACAGTGTTCTATGTCGTGTGACAATTGTTTCTCATTGCATGCGTCTCTTGGCATTCTTGAAGGCTGATTAGGAGGTCTTTATTTGGAAGGTTTTTGGATAGGGTTGAAAAGAAAGGACGGCATGAAGGTTCAAAGTAGACTTAAAATGAGGGGTTGTGGAGTTACAACTCTTAGAATCGACCCTTTTAAAAGTAAAATAAAATCTTTGCCCCAGTTTCAAATACTGAGGATTTTATGGATTTATTTTTGAATTCTTATTTGGTTGGACCGAACGGTGTAAGGCTGCCTACGTATCTTTTTTTAAAGGAATCAGGTCTAACGTAGTTCAAGCATCTCACCTAAACTATTTTTCATCTTTCTTTCTGTTTTTTCTTCTTTTCTTTTTTTTCTTTTTGTTTTCAAAACAAGTTTCCCCAGCTTCTATTTTATTGAGGGCATGGATCTTTGACAATTCTTTTCTTCTTCTTTTTTTTTTACTTAGAACTTTCTAAAAGCTGCCCCAGTTTGTACTCTTGGGACATGGACTTTTTTCTTTTTTGCGATTCTAAACTTGATTCCAAAAGAGTGTGGTCAAAGAAAATAACACAGGCTCAAAAGGGGTAGCGAAGGATATAAAGTATTTGGATAGCAGAAAAAAGGCCTCCCAGCCTCAAGAACGCCAAACATAGTATCCTTTCGCAATCACGGCATTGATTAACATGCCTATCTTGTTGGTGAGTCGTGGTCTAAAGACACTTTCCATTTATTAATGTCAAACTCTCGACCAAGCTTCAATTGATTAAACATCCTCAAGTTCGATCTTCACAATGATTTGAAGGTGAATTTTACTCGACCTTAATTCCCAAATATTTCAACTCTTTATTCATCCTCAAAAATGTCTTGTTCTCAGTTATCCAATTCAAGCTTAAATCAATTTTCTAAGATCTGGCCAAAAATTCCGCATGCATGTCATATCACTAAAACTAGCGGGAACAGAACTAAGCATGGAATGACACAAAAGGACAGACTGTATTTCATTGACTAAACAACAAGACAACTAACTTAAAATCCGAGTTACAACCCTAAAATAACCCGGCTAATGAAAATAGCAACAAAACCAGACAAATAAGACTCACACAAACAGAATAGAGGTATAGAAGGGTTTGACTCAATAAAAACAAATAAACTCTAGATCACAACCTTGAAATAAACCAGATAATAGAAAAAGCATCAAAACAAGCTACTAAGATTCCTTCCTAGTGAGGAGAGAATGACTTTTCAATTGTTAAGCTTGACATTTAGCCACAAATTTGCTCATCAGAATCACCATGGCCTTCGCCAATTTCAGTCGACAAGTTCCAAAGAGGATTCTCATACTCCATGTCACCAGTCATCATCCCCACAAAGTGTGCTTCATCATGTGCAGGTAAAGGATTCTGTCTGATATTCCAGATGTCATTATCTTGGATCACAATTAGCTTTTCTTGGATCATCCTTTCTATTTCTCTTTTCAAATCCCGACAACTTTTAACATTGTGCCCCTGGGCATTGGAATGATATTCACACCTTTTAGATGGGTCAAAGCTTCTTGCACGTGGGTCTACATGATTTGGAGGAATGGGTGTAATCATGTCATAATGCTTTAACTTCTCAAATAAGATTGCATAGGACTCTCCTATTGGTGTAAAATTATCTTTCAACCTTTGTTCCCTTTTATACCGCTGGCTTGGATGTGGGTTATAGGGAACTTGAAAATTTTGTAGAGGTTGGTGAAGATTTTGTGATGCTCGTGCTCGCCTTCTTGGGTGATTTCGTGGCTAGACAACATACTGAGGTGGAGCAACAGAGTATTGTGAGTTCTGAGGTGGATAGTAATGCTCAGGAGCATCAGCAAAAAACAGACGAGGCTGGCCATACATTCGAGATGCTCTCCTAGGACCTCTTCTTGATCCTAATTTCAGCATGATTTCTTTGTCCTTCTCATTCGTGTCACTAAAATTATTAGATTCAATCTGGACAACCTGATTTGCAGCTTTGAGAACTGCTTGACTTATAATTCTTCCTGTCTTAAGGCCATTCTCAATCATTTTCCCAATTTTGATTGCTTCTGAGAAGGATTTACCCACTGCGGACATCATGATTTGAAAATAATCTGGCTCTTTAGCTTGAAGAAAGATAGTGATTAACTCGTGGTCATCCATGGGTGGCTTAACTCTAGCCGTTTGCTCTCTCCATATAATGGCATATTCCCTGAAACTTTCAGTTGGTTTCTTATTCAGGTTTGAAAGGGAATTGCGGTCTGGGGCGATGTCAATATTGTATTGGAACTGTTTGATAAAGGCCCGGGCCATATCGTCCTAGACATGCCAGTGAGAGGTGCTTTGATCCATAAACCATTAGGAGGCTACTCCCTTAAGGCTTTCCTCAAAATAAGCTATTAGCAATTCTTCATTTCTTCCTACATCTCTTAGTTGATTGCAATACCTTTTTAGGTGGGCTATTGGGTCTCCATGTCCATCATACTTTTCAAATTTGGGGATTTTGAAACCAAGTGGCAAACGAACATCTGGGAACATACATAGATCCTTGAAGGCAATACTCTTCTGACCTGCCAATCCTTGCATGTTTTTCAACAGTTGTTCTAAGTTTTTCAGTCTTTGGGTCATTTCTTCATGTGCCATCTTTCGGACAGGCTTCTCAATGTTTGCAGAAAGATCAAACAAGTACGAGTTGTACTCAGAAGAGTGGTACTGCTCTTGGTTGGTAGAAAATTGTGACTCATGAGTTTTCCTCTGCACCACCGTCGGTTGTGGG
This sequence comes from Nicotiana sylvestris, assembly GCF_000393655.2. Lineage (NCBI taxonomy): Eukaryota > Viridiplantae > Streptophyta > Magnoliopsida > Solanales > Solanaceae > Nicotiana > Nicotiana sylvestris. The sequence goes on along the minus strand of NC_091057.1, from coordinate 88,916,688 downwards.
ATAGTGAAGACGTGCATAACAGTAGTGGTTGTCTGATTGGTTGTCAATGGCAAACTATGGGAGCGCACAACAGAAGTTCTAGATGTAGTCGTATAGTTGGGATAATGACTGAACCCAGTTGGATAGGATTGATCAGACAATGAGACCGGCATGGCAGTAGTCAAGATGGATGTGAACTCTAGGAAACCATGAATAGGAAAAGGCGGTCCTTGGCCATTGGTGCATGCTTGACACATTTTAGTCATTTTCTGCTTCAGTACTGTATTTTCATCAACCAGAGTAGACTCTTGTTGAACCCTCTGTCACTAGGACTCTTGAGCACTCGTAACAACTTCGATGTCAGTTGTCATTTTCCCTTGGATTTTGTGTTGTCAGCTTATCACAAACCGACCACCTCAAACTTTCTTCACAATTCAAAATAAACAACATGTTAGAATGGTTACTCTTCTCTTTTTTTTCTTTTCTTTTTTTCTCTCCATTTTTTTAAACCATTCAATCGAACCTGATATTGGTTGCCTACGCATCATGACGCTGCATGGATCAGATCTTTGTGTAGTTCGGGAAGATTAGGAATAAAGTAAATAAGCTAAAAAAAATATTTGGATTTTGGACTTTTTCGAAAGTAATACTTAAAATGAATAAACAAAATATTTTTAGATTTCTATTTATTTATTTATTTGAGAATTTTTGAAAAGAAAGACTTCTAAAGAAGAAAGAAAATATTTTTTTAGATTTTTTATTTCGGTTTTTGTTTGATTTGTTTTTCGAAATTTTTGAAAGAAAGACTTCCAAAGAAGAAAGAAAATGTATTCATTTTTTTTTATTTCGAACCTTTTTATGGGGGGGGGGGGGGGTTCGAAAGAAAAACTTTTAAACAAGAAAGGAAATATTTTTGAATTTTTGGACTTTTATTTTGACTTTATGAAAGAAATACTTCTAAAGAAAACATTTTGAATCTTGAATTTTCTTTTCAATTTTTGAAAGAAGAATGAAAATAATTTTGGTTTATGAAAAGATATTGAAAGAAAATATTTTTTTATTTTTTTATTTAAAATTTGGGTCTAAAAGAAAGACTTTTCCAAAGAAGGAAATAAAGAAAAATATTTTTGGATTTTTTGAAAATTGTGGTCTCAAAGAAAGATTTTTCTAATGAAGGAAGTAAAGGAAAATATTTTTGCATTTTTTGAAAATTGTGGGCCGGAACCGATGAGGTTTGCCTACGTATCTCGCATCCCGTGAGAATCAGACCCGCATAGTTCGACCAGTTTTGACATAATTGGAAAAATATGATATTAACTCACTTTCATTTATTATTATTTTTTAAATACATTTTCTTTTCCTCTTTTTTTTTCAAAAGTTTTGCCAGAGTTACGATGCATTTTCAAATACCGAGGTTTTCAAAATCGGATGAATTCTCTATCCTACCTCACTTTTGGTTTTTCTATTGGTTTTATTTCCTTAGCTGATAAACATACAAGCCGAAGCAAATAAATGTGCAAATAGCACGTAAGATGCATCAGGATGACCTTTCATTTCAGGTACACCTGCCCTAGACAGACCCAACCCCTGTGTTGAGTCCCCAAAGTCCAATGCACGTGATGCAAACAAACATTCCTACTAGGGATCCGGCATGAGGTTATGTTATTCTAGTTTTAAACCTGGGGTTGTGTTCTAGACATGGCTTACCCAAGCGGACAGCTCGAGCCGAGGTGGGGGCAACATATCGGGAGCACGAAAGTCTACCTGGCCTTGTTGATGACCCAGCCTCATTCTATTTGGTATGACTTCTAACAGAAAAGTGGGCCACGCATACATATGCACCACATTTTTAGAAGACTCAGAAGGGAGGCGTAAGAAGACAGTTTAATACAGTTCAAATAATATCAAAACGGTAAATAAGCGGCAATTAGCACATTAGGTCCACAAATACAGTAATATCAACAAACAATAAAGCCAAGCATAAATCATATTAACAATCTCGAATTCTTGAACCCTGAACCAGAAGTTCTGGGTTCTTCATCCACAGCAGAGTCACCAGAGCTGTCACACCTCCTTTTTCCCGAAAGGGGGATATAAGGGAGTTTTCCCAATTAAAGTGACAATAACCAAAACGAGATTATTTATTCAAATTCAGAGTTGCCACTTGGGATAATTTATGGTGTCCCAAGTCACCGGTTTAAAATCCCGAATCGAGGAAGTTTGACTCTATTTCACAGTCTGCGAAACACAAAAATCTGGGTAAGGAATTCTGTTAATCCGGGAGAAGGTGTTATACATTTCCGGGTTTCATAGTTTTAGCACGGTCGCTTTAATCATACTTGGCTTAATTTAATTGTTTAACCACATGTTTTAGAACCTATGTTCATTTTTCTTTTACGGCTCTTAATCACTTGGTTATGAAATCACCTTGAAACGAGTCCCGCGTACGTGTACCCATTTTGTTTGGTACGTCAAAAATCATATCATGTCACACGTACATGTACATAATTAATGACACTTTATATTATTAAGAAAACTTTGCCAAAGTCGCGCGAATGAATACCTTGATTTATTTGATATCATAACTTTGTCACGCGTACGTGTACATAATCGCGATAATTTAAAACGCATCTAAAATACTCCACCGGTGTTCATTACTTTGTCGATACTGCCATGTTTTTGGTGTAATAATTACAAATTTATGATTGCAACTACTCCTCTAATTTAGGTCACATAACCTTGAATCATGGCATATACAAGTACTAATTTCAAAGAAGTAAAAGATTGGAATTTAAAGTTCTTCAAAGAATCAGTAGAGCTTGGTTTAAAGAAATTCACATTTTTGCTTTGAGTTTTGTTACTGATCGAAATGAATGAACAACACACTTAAACACGATCTAATATTAGTCTTCTATCATTGAATGTTTTATCAATTATCTAATGAATTCACATTTCAGAATGCAAATTGAGCTGCTCCGTAAAGAATTAAATATTAGCCCAAAGATCCAGATCTTGATATAATCAACTACAACGTCAACGAATATAATTCAAAAGCACTCGAGCCAAAATATCTCAAAATATATTACAAGAAATAAATCAACTATTGCTATGATTGACATCCATAATTTATAATTTTAACTCATTTGAGCATATCCCGTCAAATATTAGACAGAGAAATTAAGATTGAATCTTTACCAATACCATTTTTCGGCCGAATTGGAATAAGTTACTGGTTTTTATATACATTGACTTATTTCTATCAAAGAGCCAAAGACAAAATAAAACATTGAAGCTCAGAACAAATATAAAAAAGTGAAAAAAAATATTAAAAAATGCCCAAAGATAACATACCAAGCAAACGAAAGCACAAAAAAAGAGCAACAGAATCACGTTTAACTGGTATTCAAATAACTTCAGAAATAGACCATGTAGAGCTAAACAAAAACTACAGGGATTTCATGTGTACCTATGATTCAGGTGGCAGTAGAGTCACAAAAAAAAACCAATGAAGGCAGCAGAGAAAGAAGTCAGAGCTCAGCTAGCAGCAGTCAATGGATCCAGCAATCAACAACGAACATCTCTGGATTTCAACTTGAAAATCAGCTTCGAATCCTCCTCCATTTCTCCGTTTTCTTCTCTCTATTTTTTTCTTTGTATTTAAATTGAGATTTTTAGATTGTTTTCTTTAGGATAAATCAGTGAAGACGGGTGGAAGGTGTCTCGGCGGCGGCTTGGTATGGAGAAAGAGAGGCCAGTCGCTGCTGGGCATGAGGAAGGAGAGGGAAGGCTAGTGGCAGCCACTGTTATTTTTTAGGAGGGGGGGTCCAAAATTAGGTCTCTTAGGGTTTAATTAGAGGGAAAGGGTGTTGGGTTAAGGGTGATTGTGGAGTTAAATGGGTTGTGAAGATTTGGGCTTGCCAAAATTGTGCCATCTTCTTGCCCGAAATTGGACTAAAATTTTCTTGAATTAGCTAACAATTGGGCTTTTTAGAAAATTTGGATTTCATTAGCTAAAAGTCTAAGTGTTCCTTATATAAAATACTTATAAAAATGTAAGACTATTCCTAATTAATTAAGATAAACTTTTAAAATAGAATTAATTAAAAGTGAAACTATTTTTGATATTTTCGCAAGATTATACAAAAATAAGAATAAAGAAAAATATGTTAAAGTCATGGTAAGATTAAAATAATATTAATATAAAAATATCAATAATCTAAACTAAATAGAAATAAGATAAAACATGAAACTATTTTTGTATTTTTCAATTTTTGTGCCTTAAAAATAGAATTAAAATTAATAATAAAGTGAAATCCTATAGAAGTAAACTGAAATAAATATCCTAAAAATACTAGGACTATTAAAGGTAATTCTAATGTGCAGGTCAAAAAATTACATGTCTACACCCATTGTTGACCGCGAAAACCCCACCGCGGTCGCGAAGACCCCACTGCGGTCGCGAAGAGTCACCGCGGATCGCGAAGCTCACTTCAGAGACCTGCAACTCCTCTGAACCTGCAACAGTTATGTTCTAAGTCTAAATTAGCTCTATGGCCTATCCAAAACTCACCCGAGGCCTCGGGGCTCCAAACTAATCATGCACGCAAGTTTAAAAGTATCATACAGACTTGCTCGTGCGATCAAATCATCAAAATAATATCAACAACTACGAATTCAACCTCAAACTCATATAATTACTCAAGAATATTGAAATTTCCATTTTCTCTCAACTATAGGTCCGTTTTATACCAAACCACTTCCGATTCTTACCAAATTCCACAAATTCAACCAAATTATTATTTTAAACTTGTACCGGGCTCCGAAACCAAGATACGGGCCAGATACCATCAAGAAATTGCATTAATTAACGACCCGGTCGGTCATTTCATGAGTTACCTCTCTGTTTCCCCCATTTCTGCTTCTTATTGTCTTGTTCAGCTGTATTATATGTTACCGGGTTGATTGGTTCGGGTTCGGAGAGGTTTTGGTATGGTTTGAGACACTTACCAAAAGAAGCTCCCCCTCCCCCCAGTGTTCGAGGTTGATTGAAAAGAAGCCTTGAATACTTTGTTGAATGTTCCTTAGGTAGCATATAGGTGTTGCCTCGTTAAAAACCTTGTCGGTAAAACCCATTTGGGATAAAACCCGATCTAAGGGAAAAAGAGTGCAACGCATGCTTTCAAACCCAAGGCCTTAGAGATGATATATGCCTCCATATCTTCAATCGAACATCTGCAAGGAGTTAGTTTTAAATACAAATAGAAAAGGGGAGAAGGTCGTGCCTCAGCAGTATATCGCTTGAGCATCAATACATTCCAATTGTTTGGTAGTTTCTCGCCTTCCATTGTGCTAAGTTTGTAGGATCATTTCCCTACGATTCCGAGGACACGATACGGTCCTTCCCAACTAGGACCTAGCTTCCCTTCGTTTGGGTCTCGAGTGTTGAGAGTGATTTTCCTTAGACCAAGTCCCCGACTACGAAATATCGAAGGTTCGTTCTTCTGTTGTAATACCTTTTGATCCTTTGTTTTTGCGCGGCCATTCGAATCAATGTGGCCTCACGTTTTTCATCAAGTTGTTCGAGAGAAGTGTTCATATCTTCATGATTTGAGTCCTCGGTGGCATGCTGAAACCTAATGCTAGGTTCCCCGACTTCGATTGGGATCAATGATTCGGATCCGTATAACAAAGAAAATGGGGTCTCTCCCGTGCTCGACTTCGAAGTTGTTCGATATGCCCATAGCACCTCAGGCAATACTTCTCTCCATTTTCCCTTGGCATCATCTAACCTAAGTTTCGAATGATGGTTTTGTTTGTGGACTCGGCTGACCATTTGCACTTGGGTGGTAAGGTGCTGATAGAATCCTTTTGATTTTATGGTCCTCGAGGAATTTTGTTACTTTGCTGCCAATGAACTGCTTTCCATTGTCACACACTATTTCGGCGGTATACCAAAACGACATATGATGTGGTCCCATATGAAGTCGATAACTTCTTTTTGTTACAACCCATATTCACGTACGTTAGTTCATGCCGTAAGTTACTAGACGTAAATCCAAGAAGAGATTATCTTTGAGATGATAAGAAGTTAATCTTATTGGTCTTAAATGATACGAGGGTGTATAAGGGTGGTTATCAAGTATTAGAAGTTAAACGAATCAAGGATGTTGTAACCTGTAATTTCGGGTAAACCTAGAGGTACTTAATATACTCAAGAGGTTGTGTTTTAAGATATTTGAATCATATAATATTCATATCATAAGTCTTGAAGTCAAACGAGTTATGAAACAAAAATCGACAAAAGTTGTCGCAACTTACGCTCATAATTTTACTTAAACTTTAGGTCAAATGTTACTAAGATTTTCTCCTAATTTACTTTGAATTATGGGTTGATATACCCACCAAATTGAATATCTATGAGTTTAGTTTCTAACACATTTAACCGTTTGTCGATACTATATCGAAGAAAAGAGATATTTGCATTTTCACGAGACTATGCCAAGCACCTCTCTATGAGCCCCACATAGTCGGTTTAAGAGATATGGATATATATAATATGCCTAGAACCCCTTTTAAGTCATTATTTTTCAGTATATTCAAACCTTGGAACCCTAGAAACACTCTCTCAAGGTTCTCTCAAGATTCAAGACCCAAACAAAGGGCAAACAACACAAATTAAATGTCGGGAATCTCGTGGCGCTAGTAAGTTTGTTGTTTTTCTTGTTGTTGCTCATTTTTGTGTTGTTACAGCTCGAATGGGAGGTTTTCTTAAGGGGTTTATGTTCTGTAAATATTCCCTCAAGTTTTTAATATCAACTCTAGGTGATTTCAATCCTTCTAAAGTGATTCTAGTACCGAAAAACCCTAATTGATTGCTAGTTTCGCTTCCTTGTTGTTGTGGCACCATTGGAGGGATATTTCATGGACAATTAAGGTCAAGTTGGAGCTGTTCTTTCTGTTTAAAGGTGAGAAACCTCTTACACTTCATGTATTTAAGATTATCCAAGTTGCGGCTAAGTCATTGATGCTAGAACTTGTGAAATATATATCGAAAGGCTTGGTAGTAATGTTGTTGGTTGGTGGACTATTTTGGGAGGATCAATAAAATTAATATTGATGTTGTTTGGGTTGTTTGGTGATTTTTTTACTTGTGGGAATTCATATAAATAGGGTAGCTGATGTCTGTTTCATCGTAAAATAGGTTGTGGTCGGTACGTAATAGTTACGACACTTAAACGTTAACGATAGTGTCATTTCTCCTATTGTAGACTAAGGAGTCGTGATATTTGCATAGCTTGAGGTTGAGAAGTATATACAAGGTAAGTGACGCTATCCTTTTCCTTCTTTTGCATGACTCCGATTATACATGATGTAATGAACGAGCTTCCAAAGATACTCCACTCTTAGAAGCTAACAGTACTTAAATTGTCTCCCTTCTTATGGAGAGATTGATGTTGATGTTGCTTCTCTTATTCTTATGTTATAAATGTTGTTGGTACTTCCTGATACTTATAAGATTTATGATGAAGAGTTAGTCCTAATAACGTGTACAGAGGATACCGACCTTATGTCATTCCGAAAGGTTCAGAATATTATTCCAATGAGCCCAGCATGCATTATATTTATGTATCTATTTTACTCTACCAAGTTGCGCTATAGACGGCTGGGTACGACACCTATTGTGCAACCACTAATCATTTGGTTTTTACCGAGCTCCACGTGGCCGAGTGCGATTCTACCGAGCCTTATGATGGTCGGGTACATTTTTACCGAATCTTCTTTGAGGCCGGGTATGATATGATGATGATGATGCCCACAAAGGCGTGTGTTTTAAAAGTTTATGTATATATATGTCTGTATCATGCATTTTATGTCAGTAGCCCTCAGAGGTACCCAGATGTTACAGGTTGTAAATTTTTTATCCTTATTCACATTACTGTTCATACTTATGCTTTCCTGCCTTACATACTCAGTACTTTATTCGTATTGACGTCCTTTTTATTTGTGGATGTTGTTTGCCATGCTGCAGGTCCTAATAGACGGTTAGGCGCAGCTCCCCCACCAGAGTAGGCTGCCCAGTTCAGCGATTATTGGTGAGTTCCCTTCTTCGGACTTGTTGTGGTCTTGGTATGCATTTTTGTTATACATATTATGGGTATGTCGGGGCCTTGTTCCGGCTATGTTGCAACACTTATGTTTCTTTAGAGGCTCATAGACAGGTGTCGACTCATGTAGAGTTCGGTATGCCTTGTCGGCTGATTTTTGTTATATAGTCTTTCATGGCAGTGTGGTAGCTCGTAACTTATATATAGTTTCCTAACTGTCTGGTTATTCCATTTTAAGTATGTTCATGCTAGTATCTTTCATTGTTGGTTGTTCATGATCCATATCTACTATTTATATTGGTCTCGTCAACTCTTAAAGATAATAATGAAGGTTAGATAAAATGTACGTTGATGCTCGACAAGTATGGCTTGGGTGCTAGTCATGACCCTCCAGTTTGGGTCGTGACAAACTTGGTATCAGAGCAGGTCTGTCCTGGGGATTGTCTATGAGCCGTGTCTAGTAGAGTCTTGATTATGGATGTGTAGCGTGCCACATTTATAATCAGGAGGCTACATGACATTTAGGTTTATTACCTTCTTCCTGAATCTACATCATCGTAGAGTTGAGTCATAAGTGTTCGTCTCTAATATTCACCTTGTTTTCTTTCAGCAATGCCTTCGACTAGGAAGCAAGCGATTAGTAGACGGCTCGATACAGTTATGGGAGAGGGTACCAGTAGGTGCCCTAAGCCAGATTAGGCCAAAGTGAGGCTCAGAGTGAGATATTGTCCCATGCCTCATCTACTCCATCTCCTCCAAAGGATATTAGGAGGCACCCAGCACCTCCAGTTCCTCCGTCTGGCACTACAGAACAGGATATGCGGAGTGCTTTGTAGTTGTTGACTAGTTTGATTGCTGCTCAGGCTCAGAGGCAGAATACAGGTGTTGCTAATAAACTAGTTAGTACGAGAGTTTGTGATTTTATTAATTTAGACCCTCCAGTATTTACCGGATCAGACCCCAAGGAGGACCCGCAGACTTTTATTGACCAGGTTCATCGTACACTGTGGGATATGCATGCTAGTGATATGGAGGCAGTAGAGTTGGTTTCTTATCGGTTACGGGATTTAGCAGTTTTCTAGTATGATAGTTGGGAGAGATCCAAGGGTCTGAACGCTCCTTCAGCTGTGTGGAAGGAATTTTCTAGGGCCTTTCTTCGTCACTACTTGCCAGTTGAGATATGATGAGCTAGAGCTAATAAGTTCTTGAACCTTCGACAAGGTTATATGAGTGTGAAAGGGTATAGTATGCATTTTGATTCTTTAGCAAGGTATGCTCTCCATATGGCGGTAGAGATGAGCGATAGGGTGCACCTATTTGTGAATGGGCTGGGACCACATTTGATAAATGAGTGCCTCAATAGCCTCCTTGGTAGAGGGCATGGATATTTCCCATATTCAAGCTTATGCCTAGACACTAGAGGATCGTAAGCGCCAGCAAAGGGCAAATAGGGAGCAAGATAGGGGCCAACATAAGAGGGCAAGATTTGTAGGGTATTTTGATGATTTTAGAGGCACTGTCAGGCCCCAGTCTTCGAGGAGTTCGGCCCCACCTGTAGCTAGTGCTCCTCCACAGTTTCAAAGGCCTCGATATGATCAATTTACCTATTCTGGTCTAGGTCAGAGTTTGCGGGCATCAGGCTCGCAATATCACTGGGATACTAGTCAGACGAGACCCCTAACACCACATTGTGATCAGTGCAGCAAGGCCCATTTTGGACTGTGCCATCGAGGTTCTGATGTGTGCTATTCTTGCGGACAGCCTGACCATATGATACGGGATTGTCCTAACAGAGGAGGTAGTGGTATGGCTTAGCCGACTGGATCTGTGTCTGGTTCTTCCTCATCAGTTTGACCTCCATCACGGGGTTTTCAGCAGTCGACGGGTCGTGGTAGAGGTATAGGTGTAGTGGCAAGTTCGAGTGGTGCTCAAAATCAAACCTATGCTCTAGTAGGTCGATAGGATCTCAAGTCATCTTCAAATGTTGTTACAGGTATATTGTCTGTATTTTCTTACGATGTGTATGCGCTAATTGATCCACGATCTATATTATCATATGTTACACCATTTGTGGCTAATAAGTTTGGCATTGAACCTGAACTAATAAGTAAACCACTTGTGGTATCTACTCCGATATGAGATTCTATGATTGCTAGAAGGGTACATAGAGGTTGTACTGTGATGATTTGTAGTCGTCAAACCTCGGCAAATTTATTTGAGTTAGAAATGGTTGATTTTGATGTGATAATGGGAATGGACTGGTTATCCTCATGCTATGGAAATGTTGACTGTCATATGAAGATGGTTAGGTTTCAGTTTCCTGGTGAACCCGTCATTGAATGGAAGGGGAATACTACTACGCCAAAAGGTAGGTTTATTTCCTATCTTAAGGCAAGGAAGATGATATCAAAAGGTTACATTTATCATCTCATTCGCGTTAGGGATATGGAGACGAAGCCGCCTACTATAAAATCAATCCTTGTGGTCAATGAATTTCCAGATGTTTTCCCAGATGAACTCCCAAGCCTTCCTCCTCAAAGGGAGATTGAGTTTAGCATTGATATGTTTCCTGACACTCAACCCATATCTATTCCTCCATACAGGATGGCCCCGATAGAGTTGCAAGAGTTGAAGGCGCAGTTGAAGACTTGCTGGATAAGGGCTTCATTAGGCCTAGCACTTCACCTTGGGGTACCCCAGTTTTGTTTGTGCGGAAGAAAGATAGGCCGTTAAGGATGTGTATCGATTATCGACTGTTGAATAAGTTTACTGTAAAGAACAAGTATCCACTTCCAAGGATTAACGACATTTTTTACCAACTCCAGGGTTCCAAGTATTTCTCCAAGAATGACTTACGTTCAGGATATCATTAGGTGAGGGTTAAGGAGAAAGATATTCCAAAGACTGCCTTCCGGACAAGATATGGGCACTTTGAGTTCTTGGTGATGTCGTTCGGGCTAACAAATGCCCCAGAAGCTTTTATGGATCTTATGAATACTGTATTCAAGCCCTTTCTTGATGTGCTCATAATTGTATACATTGATGACATTCTGGTGTATTTTCATTACGAGGCAGAACATACAGTCCACTTATGGATAGTATTACAGACGCTTCAGGATCGTAAGTTATATGCTAAGCTCTCTAAATATGAATTCTGGTTGACTTAGTAGCATTCCTTGGCCATGTGGTATCTGAAGAGGGTATTAGTGTTGACACTCAGAAGATTGATGCAGTGAAGAATTGCCCAAAACCTACAACACCATCAGAAGTCCGCAGCTTCCTAGGGCTAGTAGGATATTATAGGCAGTTTGTAGAAGGTTTTTCCTCTATATCAACGCCATTGGCTAAGTTAACACAGAAAGCTACCAAGTTCTAGTGGTCTAACGCTTGTAAACGTAGTTTTCAGGAGCTAAAGAATCGATTGACGTCCGCGCCACTGCTTACTCTCCGTGAAGGAACAGAAGGTTATGTGGTATATTTTGATGCCTCAGGTATAGATTTGGGGTGCGTATTGATTCAGCGTGGGAAGGTGATTGCTTATGCATCAAGACAATTGAAGAAGCATGAAAAGAATTATCCAACCCATGATTTGGAATTGGCTGTAGTAATATATTCTTTGAAGATATGGCGTCACTACTTATACGGCGTACATGTTGACATCTACACAGATCACAAGCGTTTACAATACATCTTCAAGCAGAAGGAGTTGAATTTGAGGCAGCGTAGGTGGCTTGAATTACTGAAAGACTACAACGTCGATATTCATCCCAATAAAGCCTATATTGTGGCAGACGCTCTCAACCGTAAGTCAATGGGAAGTTTAGTACATATTGAGGCAGGTAGATGGGGGTTGACTAAAGAGCTTCATCAGCTAGCCAATATGAGAATCAGATTGTTAGACTCTGATGACGGAGGTGTTACTGTACAGAATACAGCAGAATCATCTTTAGTAGTCGAGGTAAAAGCATGTCAATATGAAGATCCTACCTTAGTAAGATAGAAAGAGGGCATTCAGTAGTGTATGATTACAGCTTTCGAGATGAGAGAAGATGGGGCACTGAGATACCAGGGCCGATTATGTGTACCTAATGTGGTAGGATTGCAAGAGAAGATTATGATTGAGATTCATCAATCTTGATATTCCATCCATCTCGGCTCGACAAAGATGTATTATAATGTTACAGAGTATTATTGGTAGGATAACATGAAGAAGTCTATTGCAGAATTTGTAGCCCAATGTCCTAATTTTCAACAAGTAAAGTTCGAACATCAGAAACTCGATGGATTGCTTCAGAATATAGAGATTCCGACCTGGAAATGGTAGGTGATTAATATGGACTTCATTATTGGATTACCTCGCTCTTATCATAAGTTTGACTCCATCTGGGTGATAGTTGATCAACTTACAAAATGTGCCCATTTTCTGCTAGTTAAGACAACTTACACGACTGAAAATTATGCAAAGTTGTATATCAAGGAGATTGTTGGGATCTATGGTGTGCCGGTATCTATTATATCATATCGAGAAGCTCAATTTAAGGCTAAATTTTGTAGCACATAAGTGAATCTCAGCACTGCGTTCCATCCGCAGACTGACGGACAGGTTGAACGTACCATTCAGACACTTGAAGATATGCTATGAGCATGTGTTCTAGATTTCAAGGGGAATTGGTATGACCATCTACCACTCATAGAATTTGCTTACAATAATAGCTACCATTCCAGTACTTAAATGGCTCCGTACGAAGCATTGTATGGGAGAATATGTAGATCACCAATCGGATGGTTTGAAGTCGGGGAAACAGAATTATATGGGCCAGATTTAATTCACTAAGCCATTGAGAAGGTGAAAGTGATACAAGAACGGCTGAGGATGGCGCAAAACAAGCAAAAGTCTTATTCTGATGTACGATGTCGTGATCAGGAGTTTGAGGTTGGTGATTGAGTTTTCCTGAGGATCTCGCCAATGAAGGGTGTTATGCATTTTAGGAATAAGGGTAAGCTGAGTCTGTGGTATATTGGTCCATATAAAATTCTTCGACTAATTGGACAGGTTGCTTATGAGTTAGAATTGCCATCCAAATTGGAATTTGTCCATCCGGTATTCCATGTATCTATGTTGAGGAAATGTATTGGAGACCCTTCTCAAGTCATCCCTATCAAAGATGTACAAGTTACAAAGGATCTATCATATGAAGAAATGCCAGTGGCTATATTAGATCGACAAGTCCGCAAGCTGAGAACAAAAGATGTAGCTTCCATCAAAGTATTGTGGAGGAACAAGAATATGGAAGAAATGACATGGGAAGCAGAAGAGGAGATGAAGTCTAAATACCCTTACCTGTTCCAAAAGGAAGATATATAACGAGGATGCCAGGGGAATGGAGGACACACTAGAAGGTGAAAAAGCTCTATGAGGTAAGCAATAGCTTGTCAATAATTTTCTTTAATACAAAATGGTGATATGTAGATAATGTACATATCCCTAATGCTTTGTGTAGCCTTGTGAGGCAATATGTTGGGTTTAATTGCTTGCAAGTTTGCCTAGTGTCCATTTTATAAGGGAAACTCGGTCGGAAATTTTCGTTGGAATCCACGATGATTTAGACTCCCCATAAACCCTTACATTCGAGGATGAATGTTCCTAAGGGGGAAAGGGTGTTACAACCCATATTCATATACGTTAGTTCATGCCGTAAGTTAGTAGACGTAAATCCAATAAGATATTATCTTTGAGATGATAAGAAGTTAATCATATTGGTCTTAAATGATATGAGGGTGTATAAGGGTGGTTATCAAGTATTAGAAGTTAAACGAATCAAGGATGTTGTAACCTGTATTTTCGGGTAAACCTAGAGGTACTTAATATACTCAAGAGGTTGTATTTTAAGATATTTGAATCATATAATATCCATATCATAAGTCTTGAAGTCAAACGAGTTATGAAATAAAAGTCGACAAAAGTTGTCGCAACTTACGCTCATATTTTTACTTAAACTTTAGGTCAAATGTTACTAAGATTTTATCCTAATCTACTTTGAATTATGGGTTTATCTACCCACCAAACTGAATATCTATGAGTCTAGTTTCCAACTCATTTAACCACTCACTGATACGATATCGGAGTAAAGAGATATTCGCATTTTCACAAGATTATGCCAAGCACCTCTCTATGAGCCCCACATAGTCAGTTTAAGAGATATGGATATATATAATATGCCTAGAACCCGTTTTAAGTCATTCATTTTAAGTATATTCAGACCTTAGAATACTAGAAACACCCTTTCAATGTTCTCTCAAGATTCAAGATCCAAACAATGGGCAAACAACACAAATCAAGTGTTGGGAATCCCGTGGCACTAGTAAGTTTCTTGTTCTTCTTGTTGTTACTCATTTTTGTGTTGTTCCAGCTCATGTGGAAGGTTTTTTTAAGGGTTTTATGTTCTGTAAATACTCCCTCAAGTTTTTAGTATCAACTATAGGTGATTTCAAGCCTTCTAAAGTGATTCTAGTACCAAAAAAACCCTAACTGATTGCTAGTTTCGCTTCCTTGTTGTTGTGGAAGCATTGGAGGGAAATTTCGTGGACAATTAAGGTCAAATTGGAGCTGTTATTTATGTTTAAAGGTGAGTAACCTCTTACTATACATGTATTTAAGATTATCCAAGTTGCAGCTAAGTTATTGAAGCTAGAACTTGTGAAATATATATCGAAAGGCTTGGTAGTAATGTTGTTGGTTGGTGGACTGTTTTAGGAGGCTCAATATGATTAATATTGATGTTGTTTGATCTGTTTGGTGATTGTTTTGACTTGTGGTAATTCATATAAATAGGGGAGGTGCTGTCCGTTTTATCGTAAAATAGGTTGTGGTCGGTACATAATAGTTACGACGCTTAAACATTAACGATAGTGCCATTTCTCTTATTGTAGACTAAGGAGTTGTGACATTTGCATAGCTTGAGGTTGGGAAGTATATACAAGGTATGTGAGGCTATCCCTTTCCTTCTTTTGCACGACTCTAATTGTACATGATGTAATGAACGTGCTTCTAAGGATACTCTACTCTTAGAAGCTAGCAGTACTTACAATGTTTCCCTTCTTATGGAGCGGTTGATATTAATGTTGCTTCTCTTATTCTTATATTATCAATGTTGTTGGTACTTCCTGATTATTATAAGATTCATGATGAAGAGTTAGTCCTAATAACGTGTACAGAGGATACCGAACTTATATCATTCCGAAAGGTTTAGAATATTATTCCAATGAATCCAGCATGCATTATATATATGTATCTATTTTACTCTACTGAGCCACGCTATAGACGGCTGGGTACGGCACCTATTATGCAACCACTGATCAATAGGGTTTTACCGAGCTCCACATGGCCGTATACGATTCTACCCTGCCTTTTGATGATGGGGTACATTTTTACCGAGTCCTCTTTAAGGCCGGGTACGATATGATGATGATGATGCCCACAGAGGCGTGTGTTTTAAAAGAATATGTATATATATATATATGTCTGTATCATTTATTTCATGTCAGTAGCCCTCAGAGGTACCCAGATGTTATAGGTTGTATATTCTTTATCCTTATTCACATTACTGTTCATACTTATGCTTTCCTGCCTTACAGACTCAGTAACTTTATACGTACTGACATCCTTTTTATTTGTGGATGCTTCATGTCGTGCTGCAGGTCCTGATAGATGAGTAGACGTAGCTTCCCCACCATAGTAGGATGCCCAGTTCAATGGTTATTGACGAGATCCCTTCTCCATACTTGTCGTGGTCTTATGAATGTTTGTTATAGACATTATAGGTATGTTGGGGCCCTGTTCCGGCTATGTTGCTGCACTTATGTTCCTTTAGAGGCTCATAGATAGGTGTCGACTCATGTATAGTTTGGTATGCCTTGTCGGCTAATTTTTGTTGTATAGTCTTTCATGGTAGCGTGTTAGCTCGTACCTTATATATAGTTTCTTGACTGTCTGGTTATTCCATGTTAAGTATGTTCATGCCAGTATCTTTCATTATTGGTTGTTCGTGATCCATATCTACCAGTTATATTGGTCTCGTCGGCCCTTAAAGATAATAAGGAAGGCTAGATAAAATGTACGTTGGTGCTCGGCAAGTATGGCCTGGGTGCTAGTCATGACCCTCCAGTTTGGGTCGTGACATTTTTTCTCTTATCTTCTCAAAAGCCTGCGCTTCTACCCATTTTGAGAAGTAGATAGTCATAAGCAAAATAATCTAGCTTTACCTGGCGCCATTGGCAGGGGCCGACGATGTCCATCCCCCATTTCATGAATGGCTACGGAGATAGGACCGAATGGAGTTGTTCGCCGGGTTGATGGATCATCGGTGCAAATTTGGCATTTATCACACTTTCGAACGAACTCCTTAGTATCCTTTTCCATGGTATCCCAATAGTACCCCGTTCTAATCACCTTGCGAACCAGAGAGTCTGCACCATAATGGTTCCCTCAAGTACCCTCGTGGATTTCTCGTACTATGTAATCGATATCCCCGAGTCCCAAGCACACTGCCAGTGGTCCATCGAAGGTTCTTTTGTACAACATTCCATTTTCATCGAGTGAGAATTGAGCTGCTTTGGTTCGAAGTGTTCTTGACTCTTTTGGGTCCGTGGGGAGCTTCCCATGCTTCAAGTAGTCAATGTACTTATTCCTCCAATCCCATGTCAAACTTGTTGAATTGATCTCTGCATGGACTTCTTCGCCCACCGACCTCGATAGTTGAACGACAGTCCCCAGGACGATATCCTCTTCTTCGTTCGATGATCCTAAGTTTGCAAGTGCATAGGCCTCGTTATTCTATTCTCCAGGTACATGGTCCAGTGTCTATTCCTTGAAGCAATGCAACGTCATTTGAAGTTTGTCTAAGTACCTTTGCATTCGATCGTCTCGAACCTCGAACTTCCGTTTACATGATTTACTACCAAAATAAAATCACACTTTGCCTCGATGACCTCTGCTCGGAGGCCCTTGGCTAGTTCAAGACCTACAATCATGGCCTCATACTTGACCTCATTATTAGTCAATTTAGAAGTTTTGATAGATTTCCTAATAACACTGCCCGTAGGCAGTTTCAAAATGATGTCGAGCCTGGACCCTTTCACATTCAAGGCACCGTTTGTGAAAAGGGTCCATACCCCTGATGACGTACCCGTTTTTAGCAAGAGCTCCTTTTCTACTTCGAGTACAAGGGCAGGCACGAAATCAGCCACGAAGTCTACCAAAATTTCAGACTTGATTGCCATTCAAGGCTGATATTCGATATCATACCCTCCAAGTTCGATGGCCCATTTGGCCAATCTGCCCGATAATTCGGGCTTATGAAAGACATTCTGGAGGGGGTATTTAGTCCGTACACATATAGGATGACATTAAAAATATGGTTTTAACTTCCTAGATGCACTTATTAATGCAAGAGCTAACTTTTCTAAATGTGGGTACCTGGTTTCAGCATCTTCCAGGGTCCGGCTCATATAATAGAAAGGAAATTACATACCTTGCTCTTCTCGAAACAACATGCCACTTACCACTACCTCGGACACGGATAGATATAAGTAGAGTGTTTCATCCTTCTTTGGAGTATGGAGCAGGGGTAGGCTCGAGAGATACCTCTTTAATTCTTCCAAGGCTTGTTGGCACTTCAGAGTCCATGCGAAGTTGTTCTTCTTTTTGAGTAAGGAAAAGAAGTGATGGCTCTGATCTGAAGACCTCGAGATAAATCGGCCCAGGACAGCTATCCTCCTAGTCACCCGTTGTACGGATTTTCACATTGTTCACCACGGTGATCTCCTCGATGGCTTTAATTTTATCGGGGTTGATCTCTATCCCTCTGTTAGATACTATGAAGCCCAAGAACTTTCCCGAGCCGACTCCAAAGGTGCATTTCTTGGGGTTAAGTTCATGTTATACTTTCTTAGGATGTCAAATGTTACCTGCAAATGCGTCAAATGGTCCTCTGCCCGCAGGGACTTAACTAGCATGTTATCAATATAAACTTCCATGGACTTGCCTATTTGATGTTCGAACATCTTATTAACTAGGCGTTGATATGTGGCCCCTGCATTCTTTAGCCTGAAGGGCATTACATTATAGTAACATGTACCATACTTCGTGATGAACAAAGTCTTTTCTTGGTCTTCTGGGTTCATTTGAATCTGATTGTACCCGGAGTAGGCATCGAGAAAGGTAAGGATCTCGTGGCCAGCCGTAGCATCGATCAATCGATCGATGTTAGGCAGTGGAAATGAATCTTTAGGACATGCTTTGTTCAAGTCCTTGTGGTCTACACACATTCTAAGTTTATTTCCCTTTTTAGGGACTACCACTACATTAGCTAGCCATTCGGGATATTTTACTTCCCTAATGGATCCTATTTTAAGAAGTTTGGATACTTCTTCTTTGATAAATGCATGTTTTACCTCAGAATGAGGTCTCCTATTTTGCTTCACCGGTTTAAATCTGGGATCAACACTTAGTCGATGGGTAGTTATCTCCGGTGGGATTCCTGTCATATCTAAGTGGGACCAGGCAAAACAATCAATGTTATTTATTAGAAATTAAATAAGTTTTTTCCTGAGTTCAGGGGTTAACCCCGTCCCCAGGTATACCTTTCATTCTGGAAGATGTTTGATCAATATGGCCTGCTCGAGTTCCTCGACCGTGGACTTCGTCGCATCCAATTCTTCGAGAGCAATGAAGGCTCGGGGGGTGAGAAAATCTTCTTCTTCATCCTCAGCAACCTGTTCGTCGGACATCTGTCACTCAGGCTCAACCAAGGGCATGGGCTATGATTTCTATTTGGCCAACTATTCGTCCTTCAACTTTTCTGATATGGATGGTGCCGATACCGATGCCAATTCGTGCACTGCAAACATTTTCTTAGCAGCATGTTGCTCTCCATATACTATTTTCATGCCATCCTTTGTTGGGAACTTCATCATCTGATGGGGGGTTGATGGCACCGCCCTCATACTCTGGATCCACGGTCTTCTGAGCAAAGCATTATACCTCATGTCACATTCGATGACATGAAATTTGGTGTCTTGTATGGTCCTAGCCACGTTGACTGGGAGGATGATTTCTCCCTTCGTTGTTTCGCTTGCCATGTTAAAGCCATTCAAAAATCGAGATGCTGGTATGATTTGGTCGAACAGCCCGAGCTGCTCCATGAACCTTGACCTGATTATATTTGTCGAACTACCTGGATCCATGAAAACACGTTTAACTTGAACTTTATTTAAAAGGATAGAAATTACGAGCATCGTTGTAAGGTTGAGATAAAGCCTCGATGTCTTCCTCGTTGAATGTGAGGGTGTCCTTGGGCATGTAATCTCGAGTCCGTTTCTTGCTTGTGATAGATACCTTGGTACGTTTGAATACAGGTCCCTGTGGGACGTTGATTCCGTCGATGATCATGTGAATGATATGTTGAGGTTCTTCAGGTTCATTCTTTCTGCCTGCATCTCTTTCCCTGAAGTGATTCTTAGCCCGATCACTTAGGAATTCTCGAAGGTGGCCCTCATTGAATAACCTAGCAATTTCCTCCCTTAGTTGCCTGCAATCCTCTATTTTATGACTATGCGTGCCATGATACTTGCACATCATGTCCGGGTTC
This sequence comes from Nicotiana sylvestris, assembly GCF_000393655.2. Classification (NCBI taxonomy): domain Eukaryota; kingdom Viridiplantae; phylum Streptophyta; class Magnoliopsida; order Solanales; family Solanaceae; genus Nicotiana; species Nicotiana sylvestris. The sequence goes on along the minus strand of NC_091057.1, from coordinate 88,896,956 downwards.
CTTTGGGAGGGATCAGTTTGTATTGGCATGGGCCACTTAGCATCTTTGATTCTCCTAATAGCTGAGATGATCCCTAATGCATCTATGCTGAAGTTGTATTCTGATAATAGGGGGACCTTGGGGGGGCCCGCGTCCTTATCGAGCCCGCTCTTGCTCATGAGCCTCATGAACCTTATCCTCAGTTACTTCTTCGATCGCTCCGAGAGGTGTTGTGACTCGGGCCGTTGTTCCTTCGATCATATGGTTGATACCGTTCTTTGTTGAATCTGGATCCCCTGTCTGCATTTCCTGACTCCCTTGCTAGTAACCTGCTTGGATAAACTGAGCCCGAGGGGGCTCCCAATTGGTCATCCTCGATCTTAATTTTTGATTGGAACCTGTTATGCATATCCTCCCAAGTCACAGCAAGATACTCGACCAAGTTTTGCTTCAACTTCTTCGAAGATATCAAACTTTGTTCATTTAGCCCCTAAGTGAAGGCTTGTACGGCCCAGTCATTGAAGACTGGTGGTAATTCCATTTGTTCCGATTGAAAACGGGGTACAAATTCTCTCAGCATCTCGTTCTCCCTTTGCTTTATTTTGAACATGTAGGACTTTCTTGTTGTAACTTTTATGGCACCGGCATGTGCCTTCATAGAATCTGCCAACATGGCAAACGAATCGATAGAGTTCAGGGGTAGGTTATGGTACCAATCATGGAACCTTTAGACAGATTTTTCCCAAAATTTTTTAGCAAAACTGATTCAATCTCATCATCTTCCAAATCGTTCCCTTTTATGCCACATGTGTATGTAGTAATGTGTTCGGATCATTGGTTCCATTGTATTTCGGGATATCTGGCATCCAAAATTTCTTTGGGATGGGCTTTGGAGACGCACTCTGGGGGAATGGCTTTTGCATGAACTTCTTCGAGTCCAGTCCTTTTAAAAAAGAAGAGGTGCTCCCAGTATCTGGTCGACCCTTGAGTTGTATGTTTCCACCTTTTTGTCATTTTCTTCAATATTCTTTTCTCCGGTATATATCCTTTTGGTGATCTCCTCGAGCATTTTCATAATAGCAAGGTCAGTTCCCAAGCCATTTTCTTCGGGCCTCGTTGGTTCTGCATGGCGAGTGTTCATTGGTTCGGCTGTGTTAGGAGTTATGTTATGACTCTGAAGGTGAGCAATGGCAATTTTCTGAGCTTGCAGCATCTCGAATATCACTTGGAGGCTGACTCCTCCTTCTTCCATCCCTCGTGTTTCTTGGCCTCCTGCTCGGGCTTCCCTATGTGCGTTCCTTGCGGGGTTTGTGCCTGTGTCCATGTTTAGAGCGTTGTAAGAACTGATATCAACTAGCTCCATGTTTGGCACTCCTTCAGGGTTTATGGGTGGTACACCAACGCTATACCGCTATTTTCTCCAAGACCTTCGTCCTCATGAATGGGTGCATTCTATGTGCTAGACATGATTAGGCCTGAAATCAAAGAATCTTTGACAAGAAAAAGTATGAAGAATAATGTGTGTTATCAGAAAACTAGCACTAAAATAATCACTATTATCTTTAGCCCCACGGTGGTCACCAAACTATTTACCTCGAAAAATGGGGGTAACAATTAAATGTAATTTGTGGTTTTAAAGATATGTGATTTATTCTAATACTAGTGAATATACAAAAAATATTAGGTCTAAGTAAGAAGAATTAATGAACCAAACCAGTGTTGTTATGACAATGAGGACCTCGAGCTCGACTCTCTTAGTGTCCTCGAGGTCAGCTGAGAGCAATGGAGTATGAACAATAAAGTAAAAGTAATAAAGCTGAAGAACACTTGGTAAGCACCTTAAACAAGAAAAACAAAGTAGAATATTCTATTGCAGTGAATAATGTGAGATGATCCTTACAAAATGATTGGGGTCTCCTTTATATAGGAGGAGAAAACCCCAATATAGTACATCCCTAATTGAGGTAGGAATTCTATTGGTACATGTGTATAACAACCTAGTACGGACTTGTACTATTTCGTACAGATCTTATCCTATGATTTATGCCCTCACCCACGTGTCCTTGAGAAATTCTTGTTCTTTCTTGAGTGTCTTCAAGATTGCACTGCCCTTGATGTGGGTCCTTCCCGGCCTTCGATCTTCTTCCTCGAGGTGTATATTCTTTGGTCGGGTTTGACCCCTACCTCAAGTCACCCAGACTCGAACTCGTAGCTTAATTTAAGACTTCGAAATCTGGCTCCTTGATTTTGACCATATACACTCTATTTACATTTATATAATTTTTTGTCTTTCTTTTTCCTCCTCGCAGTCGCCATTGAATAAACAGATAAAAGTATGATGGCTCGTGATAGAAACTAAGGGTCCACCAAACAGTATAGAGAACCAGGTTCTCTATCAATTCCTATAGTAAATAGCAGTAAATAAAGAACACACAATATTTACATAAAAAACTCTCAGCTCACGGGATTAAAAACCACGACCTACCCTAGTTGGATTTTCACTTAACTAACTGAGAAAACATCAGATTACAACTTATTGTAATCTAGAAATTAAGGTTAATCCCTCACCTCTTACAATAACTCTATTACAAAGTTGCACATTTGACTAACTCTATTCAACAACCAAAAGCAATAATAGTTTAAATAATGTCCTACTAAATGCTTCTAAAAAGATGTGTGGTAATTACAAATAAATAATATAAGAAAAAGACATAATAATACTAAAGGACAAAAGACATATTCAGTGCTGGGATCTGGTCCTTTGTTTTGTAGTTGCTTTGTTGTTTAATACACCTGAGGGAAACAAAGGCGAATGCACACTTGAGAGAAGGTATGTATTGTAAATATAAGTGTTAGGTCAAATTCTTGTAACATGTTGTATATATATGGGAGATCATGGAAGTAGTTACGAGGGCATTTCTGATCTCGAGCAAATTACAATTGGGATGCTATAATGTTACAAGAATAGTGTAGCAGCTTTAACAACTGTAGAGTTGACTTGCGCGACGACCTGGGGAACTGATCTTATATGATCTATGTGCAGCTCCCTTGTCTATTTTCTTTGAGAATAAATCCAAACAACAGGTATGTTTTAACGAGAACAAGGGACCTTCTTGTATTCGGTTTCTATTTGGTTCTTTCATGAAGTTTTACAAATTATCAAAACCACACTCGCATAATTTATAAATTTTCACATTTTTAATGATGACAAACTTAGAATTGATATTCCCTTTTAAGAACTAGATGTCCACATGCTCCCCCTACGAATCAGACAACCTTCCCCCTAAGACCCTAGGAACCAGTTCCCCTCCCTCCCCCTACCCCTTCAATTTTCTTCCCCATTCTAGCATCATTAAAAGAATTAGACAGGCATATGCAAAAACAAGTTCAGCAACATTAACTCATGCCACTTATATGCACACAACGTGACTAAAAATAGAACGCAAGAGTATAATATTGCATAAAATAGGCAAACATGCTCATTAGTTATAATGGAGAAAGAAAACATAAGAGTAGAAGTACCATAATCACACAAATATCACAATTCAAAAGGTTAAAGTACCACAGTCAATAATTAGAGTAAAAAAAAAAGACAAAATTAGGAGAAGACTAGGAAAAGGTGCAAAAACGGGGGACACTAGATGGGGGTAAGGAAGGATTAGGGAGCAAGAGCCTTGATGAGACTGTCCAATTGAGCATTTGCAGCCCTTTGATCATTAATCAGCTGCTCCTTTAGGTTCTCCACTTGTTTCCTCAACTCAGCATTTTCAGCCTTCAAACGGGAAACCTCTTCACCATGAGCACTGCTGGAACCAGGTTCTTTGCTGGTCTGAATAAGCTTAGACTCCAGAATGGCATTTTGGGCTTTTAGATGCTTAATTTCTTCAATAGCAGCCTCCTGAGCATCAATCAACTGAGAGACAGTGGAGTTGCTTCCTACTCCTCCCTTATTCACCATACACTCACACTCTTCCAAAGTGTTCATAGTGAACATTTTATTTCTTGTCCCCACGGATGCTTTTCCCAAAGGAAACTCAAAGTGTTCAAAGACTTTGGTGAGGAGAAACCCATAGGAGAGACCGTGATTACCATCCTTGAAATATGCCACCTTCAGCATATGTTTAATCATAGTCCAAGATAGACTAATGGAAGAGTAAGAGTCCAGTGCTTCCAGAAAGACCAGGTCTGCAATGGAGGTGATAGACTCCTCTCAGCCTTGGGCAGCAGCACCTTGTTCACCAACTCAAATAGTCAGCTGGTATTTTGGCTGAAGGGCCTTCTTGTGTACTTTTTCCCCATTTGAACTACTTGCTTCTTTATGATCAGCTTTTTAAAGTCAGGGAAACTAGTTCCCTTCACATTCTTCCGCCCAATAGTAGGAACATCAAGAATCTCACCAAGAGCTACTCCATCCATGACAATGTCCTTCGCATTCACCTTCAAAAAAAGTGTATCCCCATTCACCACAAACATGTTAGCATAGAAGCTTCTCACATCATCTTCATAAACTTTGAAATTTTTGATTTCAAAGAGATGGGTCCACTTCTAGAATTCCCTAATTTTTACCAGTTTTCTCATGCCTGGTTGTTGAAGGATCTCATAATCAAAGGCTCGACCCCACAAAACCTTTTGCTTCTTCAAATTAGCCCTTCTTTCGAACTCTAATAATTCTACCATTGGCCTTTTGGAGGAACCGGGTTCCTCACCGGTACTCTGCCTCTTTCTTTGAGTCTTCTTCTTCTCAACTTTTTCTTTATCCACTTCTCCTTCCTCCACTACATCATCATCCTTGTCACTCATCGGTTCTCTGTTAGAAGTTACCTTCTTCTATTTAGCAACAATGGTTTTCCTTGAGTTTTTCCTTATAAGAAGAGCGGGTTACTTAATAGGCTCCTCATCATCCACCTCTAATATATCAGCAGGAGGCACATCCTCCTCATCAATCAACCAACTTTTCACAAGCATCATTCTTTTCTTCTTTTCCTTATTTACTTTCAAAGCACTATCAAGTGCAGCCTTTTTCTTATGTCTAGTGGTGGAGCGTTTGGGGACAGAATCCTTTATGGATTTCCCCCACCCTTAGCAGGTATGAAATTTATTATAGGCAGATTATCAATGTCATCTTCATTGTCACCAAACTCAGCTTCAGATGCAGACTTCATTTTTGGGTAAACAATCTCCAACAAAACATTAACAGGGTGGTCAAAAGGGGTAGTGTAAGCACTATCTAGGGGCTGTCTTGTAGAACCAAGAGTTTCATCCCAAATAGGAGCAGAGAACTCCTTATGGGCACAAGGACCAGGTACCTCTATAGGTTCCCATATTGTACTGACAGGTACTTGTTCCCCCTTACCCTATTCTCCCCTCTGATTCAGTGGTTCCCCAACCAACTTTTGCACCGCAACATGCTCTTTTTCAAGAGAAGTAAAGCCTATTTTAAGTGCATCACTCCCATCTTTTACACCCTCAATACCAAAATTTTTTGTATCAGTAGAAGAAGACAGAATATTACCCAATGTGGACGAGATACCCAGAACAATTCCCTTAACACTTGAAGCCTCAAAAATTCTAGATTCATGGACACACCAGGAACTGACTTCTCACGGAACCCCACTTCCTAAATACGCTGACTCGATACCTAAACACCTTCATCCCCTTCCATAATTTCGTTTTTGGTTTGAAGGAACTGAGAAGTAGAGGTAGTTCATTCTGAGTCGACTTTCTTTATAGTAGCAAAAGGACATAGAAAAAAAACTTTTTGGGAGTTTGACTCTTACGACTATGATGGGGACTAGAACTAGATGGTGTGGGAGAAGGTACTGTGGGTTTAGGTTGGGTTGAAATCAGGGATTTCGTGGGTGAGGTTGTTTGCAATGTCATTTGTTACTTGTTCGTCCTGAATTTGTCGTGCGTGTCTACCTGTAATGATATAGAATTGAGATAGAAGTTGCCAGAAAATACTTTTCAGCATTGTGCCTTTCAATCCATTCATAGCCAATCATCGAGGGACCAAGTTCTCAGTTCAGCTTGATCAACCCCAACTCTAGATGATTTCTTTCAAAATGTTCTCTACTCGGTGCTTTGGTGAAGATATCTGCTATCTAGTCCTCCATTTTGAAGAACTTCATATAGATAAGTCATTTTTCAATATTGACCCTCAAGAAGTGATATCGCACATCAATGTGCTTTGTCCTCTTATTTTGAGCTGGGTTCTTAGCCATGTTGAGAGCACTTGTATTATCATACAAGAATGGTACACAATCTTTAAACACACCAAAATCTTCTAGTTGTTGCTTGATCCATAGCAGTTGGGCACAACAAGAAGCAGCAACCATATATTCAGCTTCTGTAGTAGAAAGAGCCACAGAGTTTTATTTTTTTGTACCCCATGAGATCAAGCATAACCCCAGAAAATGTGTCATTCTAAATGTACTTTCTCTATCCAGCATAATCAGCATTAGCATATCCAACTAAGTCAAAATTATCTCTTGAGGGATATAAGAGGACCAGGTCTTGCGTTCCCTTGAGATACCTCAGGATTCTCTTGGCATCTTTCAAATGAGATTCCTTTGGAGTTGATTGAAATCTAGAACACAAGAAAACACTAAACAAATTGTCAGGCCTGACGGACGTTAGGTACAAAAGAGATTTGATGATATCCTATACATAGTTTTATTGATATGAGAACCAGGTTCGTCCATGTCTAGGCGAGTTGCAGTAGCAATGGGATTATCAATAGTCTTTGAGCTTTCCATCTCAAATCTTTTCAATAGCTCCTTGATGTACTTCTGTTAACTTATTATAATACCATTTGAGGTTTGTTTTACTTGTAAACCAAGGAAGAAGTTTAGTTCCCCCATCATGCTCATCTCAAATTCACTTCCCATGAGCTTCATAAACTCCTCACAAATGGAATCATTTGTTGCACAAAAAATGATATCATCAACATAGACTTGCATAATCAACAGATTGCTCCCTCATTTCTTCAGGAACAAAGTGTTGTCAATTTTACCTCTAGTGAAGCTATTCTCAAAAAGGAACTTAGATCTCTCATACCATGCACGAGGGGCATGCTTCAATCCATATACAGCTTTGTTAGGATTGAAGATATGTTTCAGATGTTCATGGCACTCAAACCCATGTGGTTGCTTGACAAAAACTTCCTCCTTTAAATATCAATTCAAAAATGCACTTTTAACATCCATTTGGAAATATTTAAATTCCATATAAGATGCAAAAGCTATGAGAATTCTGATGGCTTCCATTCGAGCAACCAGAGCAAAGGTCTCATCATAGTCAATCCATTCTTCTTGAATGTAACCCTGGACCACCATCCTAGCTTTGTTTCATATTGTATTCCCAAACTCATCAAGTTTGTTTCTGAATATCCACCTGGTTCCAATCACTGTTCTGTCTGATTGGCTGGGGAACTAGATGCCACACTTTATTTCTCTCGAACTGATGAAGCTCTTCTTGCATAGAAACATTCCAGTCAGCATCTTTTAATGCTTCCTTGATGATTTTAGGTTCAATTTAAGACAAGAAATCTGAGAAGGCAAACATATTTCTTGCCTTAGATATAGTTTGAATATTAGAGTCCAAGGGAGTGATCACATTTTGAAGAGGATGAGAAATCTTGTTCTTCCAGTTAGACACTTGAACTTCAGAATATGAGGGGCTAATTTCCTCCGGATTTGACCCATCATTGGCATCTATAGAAGTATGAGTTCCCCTTCGTTGTCCAGCATCAGGAGTACCTAATATAGCATCATCAACCTTACGCTCAGGTTCAGTTGCACTGATAGAGGAACCGGGTTTCTCTGTTTCGGCTGGAGATTTTGCTACATTTTCTTCAATAATCTCCTTAACTTGGCTCATCAGATCAGTCTTCCCGTTTTTCATATTTATAGCCTCTTCAGAAACCTTTGAGAAATTTCCATCTCGATCCTTCTCATGTGAGTCCTTCCCACTTGAGTGGTGAGATTCATCAAAGATCACATTCACACTTGCCTCTACATATTGAGTCCTTTTATTGTAGACTTTTTATGCCTTTCTTTGAGAAGAGTAACCAAGAAAAATTCCCTCATCACTTTTTGCATCAAATTTTCCGAATGCTTCCTTACCGTTGTTGAGAACAAAAAATTTGCATCCAAACGCCCTTAGGTAAGTCCGCTTTGGTTTTCTCCTATTACGCAGCTTATAAGGAGTCTTGTCAAGTAGGGACCTGATCATGCACGTATTAATCAAATAACATGCAGTATTAACTGCTTCAGCCCAAAAATTATTTTGACACACCACTGTCAATCAACATTTTTCTTTCCATATCCTACAGAGTCCTATTTTTTCTCTCCACGACATCATTTTGCTGAGGTGTTCTAAGAGTAGAAAAATTATGACTTATACCATTTTCATCACAAAATTTATCAAATTTTACATTGTCAAACTCAGTGTTAGGATCAGATCTAATACTCACAACATTGTAACCCATCATCACTTGAATTTGTTTCACAAATGCAACAAATACAGAAAAGGTTTCATCATTGTTCCTCAGAAATAAAGTCCATATAAATCTAGAATAGTTATCAAAAATCACAAAGATGTACTTCTTTCCTCCTCTACTAGGTATCCTCATAGGTCCACAAAGATCCATATGAAGACGACACAGTGGTCTTGAGGTTCTCACTTCCTTCTTTGGTTTAAATGAGGATCAGACTTGTTTCCCTTTTACACACGCATCACACACCTTGTGATCCTTGAACTTTGACTTTAGCAGCCCACTGACCAGGTCCTTCTTGATCAGCTTGTTCAACGAGGAGAAACTTGCATGCCCTAGTCGTTTGTGCCATAGCTCAGCATCATCATTAATAGCATTAAGGCATATAAGATCACCATTATTCAGCGAGTTAAAGTCTGCAACATAGATTTTCTTGAACCTCTTTGCAAACAAGACCACTTTGCCAGTTATGAGATTTGTAACAGTACAAGATTTTGACAAGAACTCCACTTTGTTTCCTTTGTCACAGACTTGAGAAACACTCAACAAGCTATATTTCAAGTCAGTCACATAATACATATTTTCAAATGAGTGGGAGAGTATTTTGCCAATCTTTCCAACACCAAAAATATATTCATTCTTGCCATTTCCAAAGGACACACTCCCACTGATTAGATTTAGGAACACAAACTAGTTTGGGTCACTTATAATTATAGAATGGGTGAACCAAAATACTTTTTGTCTATGCAGGCATCATTTGTTTCTTATTCTAAGAACTAGGTTCCTTAGCAGTAGGTTTCTCTTAAAAAACTTTGTTTTTCTACTGAGATTGAAATTTAGCTCTACAAGAGTCCTCGTAATGACCAGCTTGACCATAATGAGTGCAAAGCTAATTATCAGTCACAATAACATACTTGTTATGAGGATTGTATGAGGCTTTGGCCGTATTACTTTTATACATAGACGTGATTTCAGTAGAGGATCAGGTCCATGTAAGAGACTTACCTAAATCATTTTTAACCCTCTATAAGTCCTCCTAAAGTTGTCTATTCTTTTCAAGCTCAGCAGTGAGACCTATTTTGACCTCCTTGAGCTCACTGTCTAGCTTAAGTTGAGCCTCACTAGCCACTTCTTTTCCCTTAGGGTGTACATCCATTTTTCCATTATTTGTTCACAAGGTATTTTCTCTCGTACTTTCTTCCACTTGTTTCTTCATATCTACAACTACAACCATCAAGTCATCTCTCTCTTGTTCTACCTCTCCATTTTTTTCAGTTAAGACATTTTTCTCATTAATAGGACTGGATAAGCATCTATCAAAACATTTGCTAAGGACATCAATTTCTTTTGAGAATAATTTTTCATGTTTTTTTGAACATTAAGAAAATTTATCTCTTCTTCCTCGTTGTCCTCATCATCATTAGATTTGGCCATAAGTGCAAAGATAGAGTCATACTCTGTAGATCCACTTTCAATATCCATCATGGAGGTGTCTCTTTGGTCATCTTCACATTCAGATTCACTAGAGGAATCTCCCCAGGCAGCCAGAGCTAGCTTCACATTGTTGTCAGCAACATCTCTTCTCTTGAACCTTCTGTCGGGGACCGGGTTCCTCTTGTCCATCTTGTCAGCATTGCATTTGTAATGGTCCTTCTTTTGAAGAAGACATTCTTTGATAACGTGTCCTGGTTTTCCACACTTATGATAGCAGTCACTTCCTTTGGTGTTTCTGATAGAGTTTTCTCTCTTGGGAAGTCCTTCATTTCTTCAAATCATCTTTTGGAATCTTTGAGTGAGATAGGCCATGTGTGTCTTATCACCACTTGAGTCACTATTGTCGGCCTTGAGAACCAAGTTCTTCTCATTTTTGGGCTCTCTTCTTTCAAGATCTTTCATCTTCTTCATCTCATAAGTTTTGAGATTTTTGATGAGTTCATCAATGGTTAGCTTCTACAAATCCTTGGCTTCAGTGATAACATTTACTTTACTTCCCTAGGAACATGGTAGAACATTGAGTATTTTTCTAACCAGCTCTTTTCTTGGGATGACTTCTCCAAGAGAGTGAAGCTCATTGATGATAGAGGTGAAATGTGTATGCAGGTCATGAATAAACTCATCTTCCCTTATCTTGAAAAGCTCATACTCGGTAGTAAGCATATCGATTTTGTACTACTTAACTTGAGTAGTTCCCTCATGGGCACTTTGGAAAGCTTCCCATATCTCCTTAGCATACTGACATGCAGAGATGCGATTGTATTCGTCTAGTCTAATGTCACAAACAAGAATCTTCTTTGCCTTGAAGTTCTTCTCGATGGCCTTTCTATCAACATCGCCGTACTCCTTTCTTGTCTTTGGGACTGTAGTTATTCCCTCATCAATAGTTTTCGTGGGAACAAAAGGACCATCATAGATTACATCCCACAGTTGTGAGTCCTCAGCCATGATGAAGTCATGCTTTCTTGTTTTCCACAAACCATAGTATCGGCCATTGAATTTTGGTGGTCTGTAGGTTGATTGTCCTTCATCGAAGTTTGGTGGAGTAGCCATGAAGATCCCTTCTAGGTGTTAACCTTTTAGAAAGAAACTGCTCTAATACTAATTGATAGAAACTAAAGGTCCACCAAACAGAATAGAGAACCAAGTTCTCTATCAATTCCCACAGTAAACAGCAGTAAATAAAGAACACACAATATTTACGTGAAAAACACTCAGCTCAAGGGATTAAAAATCACGACCTACCCTAGTAGGATTTCAATTTCACTAACTGAGCAAACTTCATATTACAACCTATTGCAATCTAGGAATTAAACTCTTAATCTCTTACCTCTTACAATGACTCTATTGTAAGCCCTTGGTAATAACTGTATTACAAAGTTGCACAATTGACTAACTCTAGTCAATAACCAAAAGCTAATGATTTAAATGATGTCCTACTAAATGCTTCTAAAAAGCTGTGTAGGAATTGCAAATAAATAACATAAAACAAAGACACAACAATACTAAAGGACACAAGATATATTCAATGTTAGGATCTGATCCTTTATTTTGTAGCTGTTTTGTTGTTCAATGCACCTGGGGAAACAGACTCGTATAACTTCTCAGCTCGTCATTAAAAAAATAACAATTGGAAGTACAAATTTGATCAATTATTGATGTGGTGATTGGGTTTCTGGACCCTAACAATCAAGATTTTTCCAAAACAAAAAGATCAACCCAAACAAATAAATTAGAAGTATGCATGATTAATTAGTTTTGATGGCCATTGACTACCTTGATCGGCCAATTGAATTGTTGAATTATAATATTAATTACTCTAGTATTGTATTAACCTGGTAATACGTGTCAAAATACAATTGGATGTTTTGGTCATTAAAATATTATTTTGTAAGACAACAAGTGTCCTACCTATTGAAGAATAAATGTTTGTCTTTCATTACTCTCTAGGACCACATTTGATCTGGCTGTAATGTTGTGCAAGGTTCATGACTTCATTAGATGATAAACAGAAACAGTACTACTACTACATTTATTTGTGCAACAGGCTATAAAAAAGTACTACTACTATTTATTTGTGCAACAGAAAGGGTTCGTGGAAACTGGAAAGCAACAAAGCACAAACATTACCGACAACTGAGACAAGGTAAGGACAAAACTTCCACTTGGTACTTTGTTTAATATCACATAAAGAAGCTAATTAGGATAATACACTTTATTATTTATATCTATTTATCTATTTGTATCTATCTATCTATGTTATTATAAAAGCACAAATATCATAACACTAAATGTTAAGCGACAAAATATTCTTTAAATATTGACCGACTTTTATACCCTTCAAAAACTAAATTATTCACTCAAAATATAGATCATCTTTGGATAAATTTGTAATATCAAGACTTTGCCTAATAACTGAGTTTGATTCAACTACACTCTTGACCATTTAGTTTGGGTTCATTCAAATTCTGTCCTAACTCAAAGTTTGAATTTATTAAGACTTCTATCACAAAAAAGCATCAGTCATAGTCTCTTACATTAACTATATATTCATTGTGGACAAGGCAGACCCACAAATTCACGGGGCAACACTCAACAAGGTACTCTCCTATCTCCGTAAAGCCATTCGTAAGTTATTACACTTTTTCCTAATTATGCCTTACAAGAGTTATGCGCCTGACATTTTGCATCTAAATTTACTCCAAATATGTATTTTTTTATGAACTAATTTAGTGATTAGACAAATGTTTTGATGGTAATTTGGTTTCTAATTAAGGAGTGGTAATAGTGTTCTGATATCTTTGTGGAAATTATAAGTTCTACTAAGTTTAAAGAGAAAAGGTGGGCGTAGAATCAAATATTTTGATTTCTTAGTTACAATGAAAATCGGATGCACATTTTTGTTTAATGTACTGAGTTATTCCTTTTGGACAAGGTCAAGCATAAAGCTGGAGAAGACAAGTTTGGATAGTACTTCGGACAGTCAATACTATACTCTAATTTTTGTGATTTACATGCTATCTTCACACTTTATTTTTTGTTATGTGCTTGCTATCTTCTTTCGCTTAACAAGTGAAGTAATGGTGCAGAAAATATTTAAAAGGATGGATGGAACCACTTAACTTGATGCATGAACGAGATAGAAGTTCTAAAATATACAAGGTAGCCAAAGTAGAATATAAGGTTTAATGGTCTATCACCTAATAACTTACGAGTGACACCACCTTGGTTATATCAATAAAAAAGAAACTATAAATATGCACCACAAATATAAATATATATATATATATATATATATTAAGAAAGATACAACCAAATAACATGTTTATACCTTATAAATAAAGGTAATGTAATTACAAATTATATGTAACTTATTTTAATTGTGATCCTTTGGAGGGACAAACAATGACCAGTTACGTATTGAATTCAAATATCAGTTTATAACAATGGGAATTTAGTATACATTAATTATTTCCATTTTTACTCGAACAAATGCTATTGCTAGGAAAAAATGCGATTAAGGTTTTACTATCTTTTCTATAAATTATGTGATATTTGACTTGAGATACTCGTGTAACGCACGAGCCTAGAGAATATATGGAAAATCTTTTAGTCTTCTTCCTTTCCGCTGTTTTGGATACGGGTATGCATTTTTTTCCATAGAAATTAGTAATATAATTTATTAATTAACATTAAAATAAAGCATAAGCCAACAATATCTAAAATAATCATTATGGCCTAACTAACATCGTAAGGGTCGTTTAATATTCAAATAAGACGAGATTAAATAGAATTGATGTCTAAATTATTTGAATTTTGTAAATTAAGGAGAATACAATCAGACATCTCTATAACAGCATCCTTATATAATAATACTTCATTATAAAAGCCAAGTTTTTTCGGAACCAAATTTCATGTTATGTTATAATATATGTTCTATAACAACACTTCGCTATAACATCCAAAAATATTCAGAACAAATAAGGATGTTATAGAGGAGTCCGTAACCGAAATGTGATTCCTTTGGACTCAAAACACTTTTTTATATAAAATGCATTAACAAACCGCATTTTATATAAAACGCATTAACAAATCGCGTTTTATATAGTAGCTGATAAGACGGCTATATAAAGCGCAGCTCATTACCGCATTTTATATAAAATACGGTAATGAACTGCGTTTTATATACATAAATAATAGATCCCTTCCCCTTTCCCCCACGTTTCTGCCCAGAACCTTCCCCCTTCCCCCTTCGTTTTAAAAAAATGCAGCGGTCCCCCCTTCATTAATGTCCTTAAAAGCTCGTGTGGACCCCACTGGTCCCGTAAAAAGCAGATATCGTTGGTCCCACATCCTAGCCAAGCCTTCTATTGTTGTGGGTTGCTTGTTTCGGAGTCAAATTTTTAAATCTTTAATTTTTCAGAAAATATAATTCGAGGTATTCCGATTTAGTTTATGACCAATTTCGTATAAATAATGCATATTAGTTGTTTTGAATGTGTTGTATATTGTTTTGTATTTTTTGTGATTAAATTGGTATGTTATTTTTATCCGAACTAATATATTAATGCTGTAAAAAAATATGTAAAAATTGTGAAATTGTTATTATTTGTTAATAAAAAATGTTAATAAATTACTATTACTGTTTTATATGTATTTTTATGATTACAATGTATTTGTTGTGTTTTATTTGATTTAAATTATTTATTTGCTTAAAGACTAGTAATATAATGCCTTTTAGTGTAGTAAAATGTAATGCCTTTTAGCATAGTAAAATATAGTGCCTATTAGCATAGTATAATGTAGTGCCTTTTAGCGTAGTAAAATGTAGTGTCTTTTAGCGTAGTTTTCATGTAGTTTAAATATCTCTTATACTAAAAAATACGTCAAAATAACTGATAGATCAAACTCAAACTTTGTCCAAATATAGTAAACATATATTTGGTGCTACTGGGCTGTAAATATCGAGCCTGGAACCCATATATGAATATTTAATAATTAAATATTGTATAATTATAAAAATTAATTATTTAATGTACAAACAAACATATAAAATTATAAAACTAACATGTAAAATAATAAAACTAACACATAGAAGAATTTAGGATAAATTGGGCTACTTGGCTTCAAATATCGAGCCTGGAACCCATATATGAATATTTAATAATTAAATATTGTATAATTATAAAAATTAATTATTTAATTTACAAACAAACATATAAAATTACTAACACATAGAATAATTCAGGATAAATTGGTGCTACTGAGCTCCAAATATCGAGCCTGGAACCCATATGTGAATATTTAATTATAAAAATTAATTATTTAATTAATAAACTAACATATAAAATTATAATAAAACTAAGCATGGAACCCATATGTGAATGTTTATTTATAAAAAATTATTATTTAATTTACAAACTAACATATAATATTATAATAAAACTAACACATAGAAGAATTTAGGATATCTTGGTGCTACTGGACCTCAAATATCGAGCCTGAAACCCTTATGTGAATATTTATTTATAAAAATTAATTATTTAATTTATAAACTAACATATAAAATTATAATAAAACTAAGCCTGGAACCTATATGTGAATGTTTATTTATAAAAATTTATTATTTAATTTACAAACCAACATATAAAATTATAATAAAACTAACACATAGAAGAATTTAGGATATCTTGGTGCTACTAGATCTCAAATATCGAGCCCAGAACCCTTATGTGAATATTTATTTATAAAAGTTAATTATTTAATTTACAAACTAACATTTAAAATCATAATAAAACTAACACATAGAAGAATTTAGGATATCTTGGTGCTACTGGCCTCAAATATCGAGCCTGGAACCCTTACGTGAATACATCATAATTAAATATTGTATAATTATAAAAATTAGTTATTTAATTTACAAACAAACATATAAAATTATAAAACTAACATGTGATGTGGGACTCGTACACTTTTGGTCTAACGGGAGGTGGAGCATGCTCCATCGTCAACTCAGGTTCGACATTCATTTCTTCCTTATCATCACCCTCGTCAAGGAAGGGTGTGTCATCTCCAGACTTATCGGCATTGTTGTCATAATCACTATTATCTTCCTGACTCTCCGCATCTGCCAAATCCCAAGTAAATACGTCGTCTACGGGCAACTGAGTGAGGTCAAGACCATCAAGTTGCTTGTTTTCACTGCACAAACAACAAAATGATAAGCTACTCAAGTTGATAAATACTTTACATATAGCTATATCACTTCACTTACAAGTCGTAATGAGTTGATATTCCATGATGGATGTTATCCTGTTGGTGATGACTCCCGGATGGACCACTATGATCCAACACACCAAAACTACGCATATTCCAACTGGGTGTGGGGTCATAACTTGTAAAATTCATATCTGAACGGTACCCCATGTGGAATATATGAGTATTAATACAAATTCAATACAACAAAAATAAACATCGTAACATAAAGGAAAATTGAAGTTTACCAGTCGTCTTGTGGGTTATGTAAAGTAGGAGAGAAATTATTTCCTCGCTCCTCGTTCGCCCGTGGAGATAAGTTTAGATCCGGCCAAACTCTTTCAGCCGGAACCTGTTGGGCTAAAACTGCTCCAAAATAACCACCCGATGATTTAGGGTTATCCCTGCTTTGCGCAATATCATTATTGCGAACGTCTTCAACTTTCACGTACATTTCCAACATTTTTATCAAAATAAGTTCTCGGTATTCATCCAGAATCCCCAAAAAAACTCTCAGAGTTTCATTATTCTCGATGTTAAACTCAGTGTAACAAGCAACCCCTTGCGGAGTTACAGAATACGAATATCTTCCAGTTATTTTAAGATTCATCGAACGTTTGCTCAACCTCATTTTATTTTATAACAACGATACCAGTCTATTGTACTCCATTGTGAGTGACAACTTAACATGATTCTATGGATATAAATTGTAGCTCACTGAGTTATTCGTCATCATAACCTCACCCCCCTCCCACTCCAATATAATGAAACTCTTACTTTTCGCTCTTCAGACATTATGAAAAAAGCTTTAGAATTTAACAACAAGAAAAATTTATCACGAAGTTGGAGTATTTCTGAATGATTTTTCTCAAAATCCTTAACACCTTTAAATAAGGCAATGCCAATCTGGGGGAAGGGGGGAGGGGGGGTCAAATTTGTGGAAGTAAAATGCAGTTTAAAAAGGTGTTTTACATATTTGAATTATTGTTATGTCAATTAAGCACAGAAGAGTTATTGGTGGGCCCACAAAATAGGTAAAATGCGATAATGAACCGCGCTTTATATACTTGTCTTATTAGCTGCCAGGTAAATCGCAATTTGTTACCGCATAACCGCGTTTTATATAAAACGCTATAGAATGGTAACTTTTTTTTCTACTCAAAAAATATTTTGAGTCCAAAAGAATGATATTTCGATTCCAAACTCATTATAGAGAGGTTCGACCGTATATGATTTTATTATCCTTTACTAACGAACAATAGTCACTTCCACTCCAATTTAATCATTTTTCCGAAAACTTTTTTGTCAGTGGAATCACTAGAATGACAAGATGCAACGCAAGAAAACTCATCATTAAATAATAGTATCATGTATAACATACGACATAGTGCAATTTTCCACAAAAAAAAATGGTTATTACAAATCTTGAATGTTTGATTTTATCTTTGAAAATCTAATTATAATAATGTAACTTCTTGTTTAGATTGTTAATCAGTGTAAGAATAATTGTGTTATTTGGTTAAAAAAAAAATTATGGAATTTTAACACGGAAAAGGGCCAAATATAACCCTACATTACGAGAAAATGCTTAAATACATCCCTCGTTATACTTTGGATCTAAATATACTCCTACCGCAATAATATTAGTTCTAATATCTCTCTCTTCTGTTAAATTTGTCTAAGATGAATATCCAATCCTACGTAACATTGACATTTGATGAGGTGGATGTCACCTGGCATGCCACCTCAACGCCCCTAACCCATTTTACCCCTCCCCTTTATTTATTTTTTCACCACTAAATTTTCTTTCCTTCCACCACCATTGCCACCATAACATCCAGCATGGACAATATTGAATTTTTAGCTAGTCAATCTTAACAGTATGAGATTGAGTGTTGCCAATCTGCAAATGCTTTGAGTATCTGAGTCTGCAACAAAAATATCCAAGCTTCGACAACTCCAGCATCAGTTAGCATGGAAATGACTCTTTGACATAACTGAAAGATGGTGCCAATTCAGTCCCTTAGTTCGGAACCTAATTTAGATGCCTTAACCTCCTTTCAAAGAGCTCTATCATAATTGACTTTATTGCAGTCATTCAAGGCAAAAGAGAAACTATAGCTTATCGCTAATCGCACCATAGCAGGAACCTCGCTATCCTTGTCGGTCAGTTAGTCTAACCTCAGGTATCCCCTCATGCCTGGGTACGATAATTGAGGTTGCTCCTGCTATAATTTAAGGGGCCATCAGCAGAAATATCTCGAGAACTAGTTAAGGGCAGGAGATAATAACAGAATAATTTAATTAGTCACTCCATTATCACGTACACTAATAATACATAAAGAGATTATTTAGCTTCTCGAGGAAGAGAATTTCACCTAAAATTCGAGAAGCTTCTAATTATATTGAATCGAATGCGAGTGATGGAGAAAAACACACACATATAGAAGACTAAACTTTAAATATAATATTGCTCATGTTGGTAGTAAGATAATGATGGTGGAGGGGAAGAAAATTTTAGTGGTGGAAAATAAAAGATGGGAGGAGTAAAATAGGTTCGGAGCGCTGAGTTGGTATGTCATGTGGCACCCACCTGATCATATGTCAGTGCTACATAGGGATGGATGTTCACATTGGACAAACTTAACGGAAGAGGGGTATATTTGAACCAATAGTGTTATGGCATTGATATATTTGGATACAAAATATAACAAATGGTATATTCAAACCTTTTCTCATAATATAATGGTATATTTTGTCCTTTTCCGAATTAATATCATCCTTAATGAAATCCAAAATACAGGATAAAATTAATATTTGTTCTTAGCCCACTCTCGAATTATTCTCTTACTATAATGCTGGTATATTAGGTATAATCCATTCACTACACAAGTTTTAGTAATACAAAAAGTTATTGGTCCACTTGCTTCTTATAAATCTTCTCGTTACGATATATATTATATATAGGTGTAAATTTATCTGCATCCAATATTTATACTAATTACATTGTCTTTTATATATATGATATGTATTTTTTACTTTAATTTTGATTATTGAGGTTAAATTATTTGATCTTACATATAGTCAGACATCTCTATAATAGTATCTGTATAACAATCATTCACTATAAAAGTCAAGTTTTTCTCGGAGCCAATTTATCATTCACTATAGCAATTATTCACTATAAAAGCCCAAAAAATATTAAAACAAACGATGTTGTTATAGAGAGATTTGAGTGTAAATATAAGTGCGAATGAGTATTATTCTTAATATAATATACTCTAATTGATTTAATAATTTATTGTCTTTCTTCGTTCATCCTTAGCACTCATGACTCACCTACCCAATTTAGCTTGCAACACATAATCTTGCATACTTATAGAATCATTTCATCATTAAGAAACTTAATCAAGCATAAATCGAGTTAGTCTTTCGAAAGGAACCCAAATCAAGATACTAGGCATACTTAACTAAAATAGATTTACTCTTTTTTTTTTCGAAAGAAATAAATTTAGTTCATAATCAAAGGAAAGCGGACGTGAAAGTGAAGCTTGACTCACAAGTCGTTCCCAAGAGAGAAAGTTTTAAGTACTTAGGGTCAATTATCCAGCGAGAAGGGGAGATCGATGTGGATGTTATGCACGCGGGGGTGAATGAAATGGAGGTTAGTATTTGGAATCCTGTGTGACAAGAATGTGCCATCGAAACATAAAGGGAAGTTCTATAGAGCGGTGGTTAGACAGGCCTTGTTGTATGAGGCTGAGTGTTGGCCAGTCAAGAATTCACATATCTATAAGATAAAAGTAGCAAAAATGAGGATGTTGAGATGGATGTGCAGGCACACTACGCTGAATAAGATTAGGAATGAAGATATTCGGGAGAGGGTGAGTGTGTGGCTATGGTGGATGAAAAGATGCAGGAAGTGAGGCTTAGATAGTTTGGGCACGTGCAGAGGAAAAACCTAGATGCCCCGGTTAGGAGGTGTGAACGGTTGGCTTTAGCAAGTGGGAGAAGAGGTAGAGGGCGACATAAGAAATATTGGAGCGAGGTGATTAGGCAGGACATGACACGTCTCCAGATTTTCGAGGAAATGACTTTTATTAAGAAGGTGTGGAGGTCGAGAATTAGGGTTGTACATTAGGGAGTAGTCGAGCATTTTCCCTCTTTGTACCAGTTAGTGTGCTAGTGTTTTATTTAGGACTACTAGCGATTTATGTTGTGTTTCGCACTTTTGAGTACTATTTGTGTTATTGCGCTTCCATTTATTGGTTGTCTCTCACGTTGCTGATATTATTTTTCTGGTTTTTGTTGTTGATACAGATCTTTTGTCTCTAAACCGAGAGTCTCCAGAAAACAAGTTTGCATACACTACTTTTTTCAAACCCACTAATAAAATTTTACTGGATTATTGTTATGGTAATCAAAGAAAAAATTGGATCACAATAATCCAAGATAATTATGTCCAAGTTCATCCCCCCAAATCTTTTCTCCACCTAAAAGAAGTCCCTACAAATAACAACAAAACTTCCTAGTCATTTTACACTTTACCTTATTTTCTCTTTCTTTCTTTCACTATCACCCCAACATTATAAAATACAAATCAGTCCGAGAAAATTACTTTTAAATTCCCAAAAGCTCCACCAAAGTCTCTCTCCCTCCAAATAAAACCATCTAATTTTTTCAAACCCCAAAAAGAAAGAGAGAAGAGCCTAAGGCTTGAATGGCGACTATGGCTTCTCTTTTTCTCAAAACCCCAGGTCCATCTCAATCTTTATCCAAAACCCAGAAAACCCATTTCGTGTTACCCCTCAATCTCCCTGTTTCGTATTCGTGGCGTTCCAAGTTTCGTGCCGTACCGGGGGCCCGAATCCGATGCGGCCCGCTGATTGAGCCCGACGGCGGAAAGCTCGTGGACCTCGTTGTCGAGGAGCCACAGAGAGATTTGAAGAGGAGACAGGCTTTGTCTCTTCCGAAAATCAAGCTGTCAAAGATTGATATCCAATGGGTTCATGTGCTCAGCGAGGGCTGGGCCAGTCCGTTGAAAGGATTCATGAGAGAATCCGAGTTCCTCCAAACTCTTCATTTTAACTCGCTCCGACTCGGTGACGGCGGCTCACTCGTCAACATGTCGGTGCCGATTGTGTTAGCCATCGACGATTCTCATAAGAATAGGATCGGTGGGTCTACCAGTGTTGCCCTTGTTGATGACAAGGACAAGCTTATTGCCATTCTTAACGAGTAAGGGCATTTTGGTAACTTTAGTTTCATTATGTGTTACTGTTCTTTGTGTCCATATGGATGTTAGATGTAGCTAAAAGAACCTTAACCTTTCAATAGAATTATTTCTCCAAAACTCTATGTCTTCTAAATACGTGTAAAAAAATTTGTAGAGTCAAGGTCATTTATTAGATAACGACAGATAAATCTTGTACTA
The DNA here is from genome assembly GCF_000393655.2 of Nicotiana sylvestris. Lineage (NCBI taxonomy): Eukaryota > Viridiplantae > Streptophyta > Magnoliopsida > Solanales > Solanaceae > Nicotiana > Nicotiana sylvestris. The sequence goes on along the minus strand of NC_091057.1, from coordinate 88,875,300 downwards.
AATAATTGGTAATATGGTAAAAAGTTTTTTGGCAAAAGTTGGAAGATTGAAGGTTTGGAAGGTTGATAGGTTTGACTGAGAGTTGGCTTTGTTGATATCGGGTCCGGATTGTATTTTCGGAAATTGGTATAGGTCCGTTGTATCATTTGGGTTTTGCATGCAAAATTTGAGGTCATTCTGAGTTGATTTAGCATGGTTCGGCTTGAGTTTTAGAAGTTTAAAAGTTGATTAATCATTAAGCTTGAATTGATGTGTGCTTCATAGTTTTGATGTTGTTTGGTGTGATTTGAGGCCTCAACTAGGTTCGTGTTATGGTTTGGGTCTGGTTAGTGTGATTGGACAGGGTCCCAGTAGCCTCGGGTGTGTTTCGGATGGTCAAGCGACTCAATTTGATGGTTTTTCCTCAATCACAGGGAATAAACATATACCTTTAATAACCATGGCACTTAATATGTAACAAAAGGTGGAGTCTTTTTGGTTATATGCTTTGATGAATGAATTTTTTTAATTAAACTTGGCACTTAACAAAATTCATTAGTGTGGAATCTTGTTGCATAAGTATTTTTATGTTTGTAGATGGCAGTTAAGATCCACGATAATTCTCACTTTAATATTTGAAACAAAGATTAAACGTCACAAACATAATAGTAATAGCTAAGGAAAACTGGAACGCTTTGCTTTGTACTATGTTAATAGGCAAATATTTCCGGGTCACTTGGGTTATTTGAGGACCTTCTTGCTACTGTAAAAGTGTTTAAAACTGTTTCTGTTGTTAGAACTTCTTGTTTTATACACTCATATGTATAATATAGTTTACCTGAAATCTGATGACTCTACAGGTCTTTTTTTCGGGTCCTTATGGGTGGTATAGACATCATGTAACATTTGTTGATCCAGATCTGTGCCTTTTGTCATCTGGAAAGAATTGTTTCATGTTTGCTTAATCTTTGTGTGCACCATGCTCTACTAATGATATTATACGTGACCTCCTACTCTACTGTTCGGTTCACTTTTCTTTGTTTTTTCACTATGAATTTACTAAGGACATGTGTGTTACCCCACGACAGTTTCTTGGATAGGATATTAGGTATCAATATGGTCCTCCTGGTTTATCTAGGGAAAGCGAAACTTATTTGGACAAACATCCCTATCTGAATTTGAATTTCTTCCTAAGATCTATAATTGTATGCTTTGGAGTGGAATTTTGTGGTCAAGCATCCACCAATACCCACATTAAGGATGCACTCATGCACACATCAAAGGGAGGAGTACTTATGCATGACTACTTGCAAGGGAAACAATATGCTTGTACCGTGCAGTTCTACTTGCATAGGAGGAAAAGTAATCTTGTACTCTTTCGGGTCAACCATTGTTGTAAAAACAATTCTGTACACGTGAAAAAGAGTATCAACCAGGTGTACGTTCATCTGTCAGAATCTCCACAAAACTAACATCACAGTATGTAATTTATCAGATTACCTCAATTTGAGCGCCGAGATACTAAAAGGAACAATGACCTTTCTAATCATTGAATTAAAGTCAGGAAATTGCTCATAAAGAAAGCTCCCGATGATTGTTTTGTGATAGTTTTGGCATAACGATCCCAATATTGAATTTGCACACCCACCCGAGTTTTTGGTTGGTCTCCACTTGTTATACTACAAATTAACATGTTGATTATTCTTTGGTGGACCTGGTGGTAGATCTAGGAGGCACCTTTTTTTTTTACTCCATCTTTTTAAAATTTCTCTATATGCCATAATTTTCTTGAATCTTGGTTCTTAATCATTAATGTACTGTCTGTAATCTGCAAGTGTTCCAAAGCTTTTCCTACTCTATGGCTTACTTAGTGAAAGCTTTGTACATTTTTGAATCGTATCATAGCATTGATGTTAGGAGATTCTCAATTGCTTGTTTAGCAAATTGATTTACCTCTCCCTTGTCTGTACTAAAAAATTATTGTGCTTATTTACCTGCCTGCAAATGTAAGATGAGCACTTATAATACTCACTTTCTTTATTTGATAATTCTAGTGTTGAGATCTACAAGCATAATAAAGAAGAACGGATAGCCAGAACTTGGGGAACAACTGCCCCAGGTCTACCTTATGTAGATGAAGCAATAACTCATGCTGGAAACTGGCTAATTGGTGGTGATTTGGAAGTTATAGAACCAATCAAGTACGATGATGGTCTTGACAGGTTCCGGCTCTCCCCTGCTGAACTTCGAGATGAGCTTACGAGGCGCAATGCAGATGCAGTGTTTGCTTTTCAACTCAGAAATCCAGTGCATAATGGCCACGCATTATTGATGACAGACACACGTCGTCGACTTCTTGAGATGGGATACAAGAACCCTGTCCTTTTGCTTCATCCTCTGGGAGGTTACACAAAGGCAGATGATGTTCCACTTCAGTGGCGAATGAGGCAACATGAGAAGGTATGTGATCTTGGACATTCAGATGCTTTGTTCTTCAAACTTTTTTTGCTATAGGAGAACACACTTAGCACTCACCTGCATCCATTTTGAAGTCCTTCCTGAACTAAAATGCGTTATTGTTTAAGTTACTTCTCCATTAAAGCTAACCCCAATTAATTTGGGATTGAGGTGTGTGGTTACTTGCCATCATTCTGATTGATGGAGTAGTATAGTGCTGCTTCTTAACTGTTTCGTACAATGAACACTTTTTCAGGTACTTGAAGGTGGGGTGCTTGACCCAGAGACAACTGTGGTCTCTATATTCCCATCTCCTATGCACTATGCTGGTCCAACTGAGGTGCAATGGCACGCAAAGGCGCGCATCAATGCGGGAGCTAACTTTTACATTGTGGGCCGGGATCCAGCTGGGATGGGCCATCCATTAGAGAAGAGAGATCTGTATGATGCAGATCATGGAAAGAAGGTACTCAGTATGGCCCCCGGGTTAGAGCGGCTGAATATCTTGCCTTTCAAGGTATGACAACAATGACCTGTAGCGTGAAGTGCTTCATTTCTCATTTAGCTTTTCGAACGCCAATGTGAACCTTTTAACTTTTGGACAGGTGGCTGCATATGATAAGACTCAGAATAGAATGGCATTCTTTGATCCATCTAGGCCTCAAGACTTTCTCTTCATATCAGGCACCAAGGTATATTCTCTTCATTGACTTTCTCTATTCTACCTACTTCCCCATCCCCCACTCCACTATACTCCTGGAGAAAAGGGAAGTTCTCCATTTCCACGCAATAAAGAAATAAAGAAGTATTTGGCATCCACTTTTTGATTAAAGTTTGAGTTGAATGTAGTATGCTGTAGAAAAGAAGCTACACAGATCACAAGGATATATGCTGCTTATTAAAAAAAGTCACTAGCTGTGCCTTGTTCAATTTTAAGGCACAACTAATTTTTTGGTTTTTCCAGATGCGATCACTTGCAAAGAATAAAGAGAGCCCTCCAGATGGTTTTATGTGCCCTGGTGGTTGGAAGGTCTTGGTGGAATACTATGATAGTTTGACTCCAGCCGGGAATGACAGAGTTCCTGAACCTGTCCCAGTTTGAAAGTATCATCATTATCAAGGTGTACTCCAATGTGTTTGGGAGAAACCTTAAAATGTAATATGGCTCCTGATTTGGTGCACATTCCTCTCAAAGGACAAAACAATAATAATAGTGAGGCACTGGTATTGTGTGAGAAAAGTTGTCTCCATCTTGTAAATTATTAGTGCCAAACATGGCACCTTAACTTTGTCGACACATCTGTTTGCAGTTGTATCATAGGTTGTGCTGTCATGAATATGGATTTCAGGTTTTCTGCTTTCAATTCTTTCATTAGAAGGATAAGCAAATTTAGCTCGACCTTGCCTATTGTCTTTTTTTTTTTGAACATAACACACGGATATTATATATATATATATATATACATCTGTTTGCAGTTGTATCATAGGTTGTGCTGTCATGAATATGGATTTCAGGTTTTCTGCTTTCAATTCTTTCATTAGAAGGATAAGCAAATTTAGCTCGACCTTGCCTATTGTCTTTTTTTTTTTTTGAACATAACACACGGATATTATATATATATATATATATATATATATATATATATATAAAAGCAAAATTACATAGACATGGCAGATGTTTTTAGGGCACTAGTGTTACCAATATTTGCCAAATAGTTACAAACATTGTTAGACAAAGTCCTAATGCCATTACAAACTCCATGCTTGTCCTTGGTAACTTCATGCTCAACAAAAAGGGGTGGACGTGCATGGTAAAAATACTTAGACGTTGATACAATTTTGGTGGCTTGCTTGGCTAGTACATGGGCCACCATATTTCCTTCTCTAAAATTATGCTTCAGCATTGGGATCTTCAATTGGTGCATTAGCCATCTGCATTCACAAACAATGTTAGAGTAGTTAGAGTTATTCTCGTAGATGAGTTTAATAACATCAGTGGAATCAGTTTCAATTCCCAGCATCATGAAGTTCATGTTTCGTGCCATTTTTAACCCTTGTAGTATGGCTTGTAGCTTTGCATGGATGGGAGAACTTGCTTGGCATGATTTGTAATAGCCTACAATCCAATCACCTTTGTTATTTCGAAAAGCTCCTCCAAGTCCTGCCCTACTACTCTTATTACAGAAAGCACCATCGCAGTTTAATTTAACTTCTTTGTTAGGCTTTATCCAACTAATCTCAACCTTGATAGTTTTTTCCACAAAAAGGTTTCTTTCAGTGAAGAAGTAGAATTCCCAAGATGCATGGATAACCTTTTTTATATCTAGGTAGTTATTCAAGTTGTTGATGTTATTATTGTTCCTGTTTTTCCATAGTTCCCATATATAATAAGGGAATATAGTAGTCCACTTCCTGGGAGAGTTGCAATTATTAATGAAGATATCTCTTAAATTAGTTAGCCAGTCTTTGTTTTTCCCAATATCCAAAGGTGGAAGGCCCATATTTTCCCAGAAATGCTTTGAGATAGAACATCTAGCAAAGATGTGTTGTATGTCCTCGATTCCGGCTCTATAGATTGTACAGTTAGAATCAATGTTGATACCTATTTTAGCTAGGTAAGCCCGACAAGGAATACAGTTGTGCATGCATTGCCATAGAAAGAACTTTATTTTAATCGGGCATTGGAGTTCCCAAATCCATTAAAAAGGTCTTGAGGTGGAGTCATACTCATGGATTAGTTTATAGCAAGACTTAGTCGAAAAGATACCTGATGAGTTGGGATGCCAACTTATTTTGTCAGACGTTGAACCCTTGCCAGGAACATGAGTAATGTGGATGTTGTTGAGGATATTATCGGGTAGCTCAAAGGAGACAACCTTACTATTCCATTCCTTTTTATGGATGAGGTTTTTGATAGAAAATGCATGATCACTTATATTAAGGGGACCTTCAATGAAGCATCTTAGGGGTTTAGAATTATAAATCCAATTGTCATTCCAAATGTTAATATTAGAGTTGATACATGGGTGCCATAGGATCCCTTTATTGCAAATATTCCAACCTTGCAAGATGGATTTCCAGATGAAGGAGGCGTTATTGAAGGTTTTTCTAGTGCCATATTTGGCTAGAATTATTTGTCCCCAGGGGGATGAAGTATTTTTTAGGAGTATCCAAACAAGACTAGAAAGAATGACTAGATTTTTAGATTTTGCTTGATGAATACCTAGACCTCCCTCAGTTTTATCTTTAGTAACAACTTGCTAATTGATTAGGTGGAGCTTTTTAGTGGAGTTAGTGGAACCCCAGATAAAGTCCCTTTGGACTTTGTCAATCTTTTTTAGTATTTTAAAGGGGAGAAGAGTGTATTGCATGGAGTGTGTAGGGATAGCTCCCAAAGTGCTTGAGGCCAAAGTAGTTCCTGCTATGTTTAAGAAGGAACATTTCCAGTGGGACAATTTGGATTGCATTTTGTCTATGATAGACTGGAAGTCTTTAGTTCTAGGAGAGTGGCTAAGAATTGGGAAACCTAGATAATTACCAAATTCCTTAGTGGATTTGATACAAAAAAGGTTTGTTGAGAATTTTTTTAAGTCTTGGGGACAGTAGTTTGGCAGCACAATTTTTGACTTGGCATTGTTAATGGCAAGTCCAGACTCGGTGCAAAAAAATCTAAGCATGATTTGATACAGATGTTAGTTTTTTTGTTAGCTTTTCCCACTAAGGTAATATCATCCGCAAAGAAGACGTGGGAGAAGTTTGGATCATTATGCTTAAAGTAGATAGGGTCCCATTGTAACGTATCTACTTGATAATTAATTAGTCGAGATAATAGTTCAAGGCAAAGGATGAATATATACGGGGATAGGGGGTCACCTTGACGAATTCCTCGACTTGGTTGAAAGAAGCTAGTTCTCACACCATTTACTATGATACTCATAGAGCTTGTACATATGCAATGCATTATTAGACGGGATATTTTAGGGGAAAATTTAAAAAACCTGAGGGTTTTATAAACAAAGAACCATTCCAACTGGTCGAATGCTTTCTCTATGTCTAATTTAATGATCATGTCAAAATTTGATTTCTTATTTTTGTGGAGATTATTCATAATCTCTTGAATTATAATAGCATTGTCACAAGCTCTCCTATTTTTAATGAAACTAGCTTGCATTGGACTAATAAGATAAGGGAGATAAAGTTTTATCCTATTAACAATAATTTTTGTGATTATTTTATAGGAGGTATTGCAAAGGCCAATTGGTCGGAAATTCTTGAGATTATCGCGTTGGGAAATTTAGGTATTAGACAAACGAAGGTATCATTGAATCCATTCGGAAGGGATTGGGATTAAAAAACTTTGTGACAGTAGCTAGTAATGGAGAGGCCAATAGTATGCCAATACTTTTGATAAAAAAAGGGATGAATGTCATCCAGACCCGGAGCCTTAAACGGTTTGAAAGAGAATATGGCATTTGTGATTTCTGAATTATTAAGAGGATTATCAAGGCTGCTTAGGTCAACTTTTTTATGGAAGGAGGCATCACCAAGGTTGATGTTATCAGGGGAAGAAATTTTTGATGTCCTAAAAGCATTTTTAAAGAAAGTTAGTGCATGGTCTAGAATTAAATTGGGATCCAATATCCTATCACCATTATCATTAGTAAATTACATAATAGCATTACGATGCTTGCGATTTGAGGCCATGATATGAAAGAACTTGGTGTTAGCCTCGCCCTCGTTAAGCCAGTTTATTCTAGATCAAAGTTTCCAGAAATCATGCTCCATAGTAAGAATAGAGTTATATTCATGTTGTAAATTGGATTCCAGATCTTGTAAGAAGTGGCTCTTAAGATAATTAGGAGAGGATTGGATGCCACTTAGCCTAGCTAGGATCCTTTTTTTCTTTTTGAAAATGTCCCAAAAGGTCTCATTTTTCCAACTAACAACTTCTTTTCTAAAAGTGTTTTGAGCATTAATAAGGTTATCACTAATCCAACAGTGTTTAACTAGATTAATGAAGTCCGGATGCCTACACCAAATCATTTCCAGATGAAAGGGTTTATTAAAGTGGTTCACATTTTTTGGGCACAGGGTAAGAACAAGATGTTGTGGTCCGAGTGTGTTTTAGGGAGGTGGATTACCATAGCTTTGGGGTATAAAGATAGCCAATCTTCGTTGACAAATATTCTGTCTAACCTTTCCAATATTAATCCTTTGGATTTTTTCCTTAGATTAGACCAAGTATACTTAGGACCTTTATAACCTAGGTCCAATAATCGACACTTATTAATACTATCCCAAATAGAGTTGCTATGTTTACGATAAATAGGATTGCCCCCTAGTTTGTCTTTAGAACTAAGCACATCATTAAAATCTCCTAGCAACCAAGCTCCTTTGTAATTAGCACTAATATTTTCTATGTTTTTTCATAAAACATTTCTTTTATCAGTTTTGTACTAGCGTAAATGGAAGAAAACAACCAAGTGGAATGAGAAGGAATTACCTCAATCAATGCATGGATTTCTTGATTCCTCCTAACAAAGTTGTGCACCTTAACAAGACTAGCGTCCCAGAGAATAACCATACCTCCCGATTGGCCATCACTTGGTACCTCGATCAATTCAGAGAAGGCAAAGTCGCTTGGGAGAGAAATGTAGCTTTCCATTCTTGTTTCTAGTAGAGTAACCATGCACGGTCTATGGGTGTCTATCATTTCTCTGAAGTTAACCCTAAAGTTTTCATTGTTTCCCCCACGGATGTTCCATATAATAATGTTTGTAGGCCTAAACATCATTGCATGGTTGTTGGTTGGACCATTGTCCATTTGAGATTATAGTACTGGGTTCCTCCTTAAGCTGGGGACTAGGATCATGGCATGATTCCCTACTGTGGGATCCTGGGAGGGCCTCACATCCATTGAGCATTTGTATAGTGCTGGGGGGAAACTGAGCACATATCTCTTCTCTAAGAGGTCCCTGAAGAGAAAGACTTTTACCTCGTTGAGGCTTGAAAATTCTAGGACTGGACTGGACCCTAATAGGTTTATCTCCTCTTCCTCTTCCATTAGGACATTTTCTGGTTCTGGAGCATTGGGAGGGACTTGGACTTGTGGAGCAGGTTTGCTACTGGTGGTGGGACAACCTGTGGTATTTTGAGTGGTACATTTGGTGGATTTTCTGGTTGGACTGGGTTTGCATGAGGAGAAGCTTGCATATTGGGGTTGGCCTGGGCTTGGGGGTTGTTAAATGGTAGGGACCATGGCATGAAGATAAGATTCATGTTTGAGATTTCCCCCGGGGGAAAGAAGGGTAGTTCCAGTTGGGAAGAGTGATTTTGGATAGGGTTAAAGTGGGGTGGCAAGCTCCATTGGTGCCTCATGGCTTGGACTTGATCCAAGTTCATTGATGGTGCAAGGATATGAAGGATGTTGTTCATCCATACATGGTTTAGGTAATTGTTCATTGCCATGTGCATTCCTTCCGACACTAATTGGGCTAGAAAGTGAGAGTTTTGGAGAACTATCACTGTCTCTTGGCCGTCCAGAATCATGTTGAATGTTATAGCATGGCCCATTAGAGATTGCTCCACCCAAGAGAGTGGTTGATGATCTTAGGGTAGTGGGGGTTGGATGAAGAAGACTTGGTTGTTTGTTTGAGGGTTTGGAGGAATTGGAGGGTTCAACATGTTTATGGCTCTTTGGTGTCTCACTATTTGGACTAGTCGAAACCTTCTTCTTTGGGTGATTGAGATCCTTGGCATCTTTAGAGGGAGTTTGGTCGTTTATATTATGAGTGAGTGGTGTATTTTCCTCCACTTTTTTTGAGTGCACCAATGGAGTAGAGTTAGCTGTTATAGTAGAGTCTATATGAATATCTTTGATATTGCTTGATGGAGTGGTATTTGTAAGATTTTGTTCAGATTTTGAAGGGAGGACGTGGTTGATTGGTTTAGCCATTTGTGTAAAATCTTGTGTTTGCATGGACACGTGTAAGTTTGTGTGAAGATGAGGGTTATTTGCCATGCAATTAGAATTATTTCTTTTAGAGGAGATTAGGGGTTCGTTTAGGGAGTGCCGTGTGATGGGGGGGGTTGTTTAGAACCCTGATGGGGTTATTTAGGTCTTCATTACCCTTAGATAGGGAATGATTATCATGCATGTTAATTGGCCTTTTTCTGTAGTTGCCATTTGGACGTCCATTTCGTGGACTCCTTCCACATCATTAACCATGCAACTAGTATTATAATTAATAGATTTATTATTAATATTATTATAATTAAAATTATTCAACTTAGGCGGAGGAACCAATGCTTCAAACATATTGCTAGTGGCAATATATTTTTTAGCTGATTGATTTTTTCCACTGATTTTAGGGTGTGTAGTAGGAATGACTTTCCCATTATCAATAGATTTTCCTGTTGAATTCTCATTAAATAAGAGAGATTGAGACATACCTGGAGGGAGTGTGATTGGGTGTTGCAACTTACCAAAAGTGGAGGGTTTCACGTTTGAATTTTGATTGGGTTTCTTCTTCTTGGGGAATGCAATCGTTTGCCAATTACTTTCTTTTGTCTGGAGAGTAGAGCCTTCCATTTTGTCTTGAGGATTACCCAATTTGCTGGATTGGTTGTTTGCTGGGGCTTCTTGGGTAGCTGTAGTGGAACACTTAGATAATATGTAGTGACAATTGGCCATAGAGTGGCGTAGTCTGCCACATTTTTTGCATAAAACATTTGCACCTTCATAATGGATTTCTTGTTTATGATATCCAATGTAGACATAGGGGATGACATGCACATCAAGAGGGATTTCAATACAAAGCTTAGCATACCTTCCTCTAACTGTGGATGAAGTACAATCATCAATTTTTAGTAATCTACCGATTTTATTACCAACTTTTGTTAAAATGAGGCCATCATAGAACTCAGTAGGTAATTGATAAAGACGAATCCAAAAAGCTGTGTTTGCAATTTAGCTTCCGAAGCAATAAAGTGTGGAACTCATTTTTGGACTGAAAGAAAGTGACCAAAAATAAACCAAAGGCCATTATGAAGAGCTTTTAGCATAATCTCCTCATTATTGAACTTAGTAATGTAGAATTCCGATCCTAGATCAATCAGAGGAAAATTCTCTTTAATTTTCCACAATTTTTGAATTTTTCTTTTAAGAATGTGGTGTTGAGTCTTTTTTCCTTGAAACTTGATTATGGTAGAGAATCTCCATGGGTGGTAGATTCTTTTTAGATCTTCCGGAGATAGTTGGATCCCTTGTCTTTGATCATCCGTAGGGTTATTTGCATGCATGCGAAGTATTAACTTCATTATGAAACTCTTGGATTCCATCTGGATTTAGATCAATGATCATATGGATTTGGTCTTCATGTATTCCATCCAATAATTTTTGTTTAAAACTTGTGTCAGGAAGTTCAGGTATTGTGGTAGGTTGTGTTATATCAATATCCGGTGGTTTGGGAGGGATTTGATTATTTTGATTGAGAGTTTTCATTGTGAAAGTCTTGTGGTAGCTAGAGAGAAGTTGGAGATTCTCTCACTAACCATACAAGTTATCCTTTATTTGACCTTGCCTATTGTCTACTTGTGAAGACCCCTATTAAATTCTACTCTACGCCATTGTTTACCAATGTTTAAATTCAAAACTGAAGTCTAATTGGGTTCCTCTATAATGCCATCGAGTTTGGAACTGAGTACCATCGACACCCTGCCTGATTTCTCACTTATTAAAGAAGGATTTGACTGCAATAATGATTTCCATTATAATAATCCTGACATTGAAAGATTCTTCCTTCACCTATAATTTTCATTTTCCATAAAAGTGGAATGTAAGATCAGTATACTTGATGCACCGCACATCATGAGTTTGAATTTTGTAACTAAAAGTTTTTTAATATGCATTTCATGAGTTTGAATCTTGTCTCAAACTAGAAGTTTGACATTTTAGTGGAGAAAGGCAAGGGTAAACTCATTTTGACCTAGCTCTAAATTGCTCATCAATTGATTCTACGTTAGCCACCAAAAAAAAGGTGAGAGCTTAACGATGCAACTTTTAGTTCATTGCAACTGTCAACTTCTTTGTCCTATTTTCTAAACGTCTCGGATTATTAAACATATTAGAAATTTCAATATACTTGTACACCTCGTTACCTATAATAATGGAATTCAAACTGATTCGAGTGAGATCACGGGTAGCTTTAGTTAAATGCCCTCGTCTCTAAGTAAGAAGAATTCGCCAATTACGACCAACATGTCTTGTTTTTATTGATATGGGTAAATGTCAGTTGCTTATCCACTTAGGGATAATGGATTGACCTCTTGTTAGTTGAAAATTTGGGGAGATCATAAAATTATAGTATTGCATAGATCATGAAGCTATGATGCAAGGTTGAGGGCTAAATCAATTGGTGAGACTGTCACGACCAAAAATCCACCCATGATCGTGATGATGGCTAACCTGCTTGCGACGCTAGCCAAAACTCAAAAACAATATTAGATTTCAAATATTAAGTCATTAACAGCTATAAAAATGAAAGCTAAATATGTCTCAAACTAACATCATGAATATATATAAATCAAAGATAGAGTCTAAATACGATCACAACTGTCTCACAAACCCTCCTAAGACCCGGTGTCATATTGTCATGAGCATCTATCAAGAGTAAGAAATATCAACTGAACAACATTTGTCCGGAGAAGAAAATACATAGACAAAGATAGATTAATAGGAAAGGGGGACTCCATGTGCTGCAGACTGGATCAAGTAAAGCAGCTCACCACGAAGTCTCCAAATAAGCTCCTAAACAGCTGGATGGGCACCACTAGTACCTATCTCAGAATCTATACAAAATGTGCAGAAGTATAGTATAAGTATAAAACCATGGTACTTAGTAAGTATCAAGTCTAGCCTCGAAGAAATAGCGGCGAGAGATCGACACTGACACTTACTAAAAGTCCAATAAGCAAGTGAAAATACAATTAGAACATGTGATAATGCATGATATCATCAATAAAGTCTAAAAGTAGAACCACAATAAATTTAGAATTTGGTCATGCTTTTCAAACAAATAGATAGAATACAATATCAGTTACTCAATTTCTTTCATAATCATGATATGAGCTAAACAACAATCATATAGAAGCTACTACATGAGTCTAGGATGCAAATACATGCTCATGATCCACTCTCAGTACCTCATAACAGAAATCCATATGCCTGACACTGGCCAAGTGTCCAAACCAAGCAGGTGCCAGAGCTCAGAGGGCCCAAAATAATATGAGTAATCTGTAACACTTTGTAAATTCAGATTAGGTGTGAATGTGTTAAATGAGTATTAATATGACATTTTAAGCATGTGAAGTCCTATCAGGATGAGTATGGGTGAAAATAGTTATTTTTGATCAAGACAGAGAGTGAGGTGCATAAGATTCGATAAAATCGACTAAGTTTATGGAAGGTCTGTATTGCAGCCTGATTTCATGAAACTATGTTAGGAGTTTGAGACACTTTAAAACTTGAAAGTTGTAGAGCTTTGAAATATATTTCCAATGATATATTATAGATCCCTAATGGATATCTCTGAAAAAGGTTATTTATATTTTATTGGATAATGTATAGCCTGTGCTGCAGTTGTTCCGTGCGTGGCAACACACTTATGGTAGTGCCACTTCCCTTGCACATTTAGGTGCGCGATTGAGCCTTCAGTTATGTGGGCGTGCACCTAGAGGGTCATTTTAAAACCCCTACCTCGTCCCCCACACCTAAAAATATGAAAACTTGATCTAGAAAGGGAAGCTCTCAAGAACCTAACTTCCTCCAAGGTCCCTCCATCATCTAAGATAAGTTCTAATAATGATTCTAAGTTAATTTCAATTCTCCAACACCATAACATGGGTAAACCCTTCAAATTATTAGATATTCGATTGAGATATCATTCTTGAGAAAAGAAACCCTAAAACCCGCATTGAAGAGGATTGTTAAAAAGGTAATATGTTCACCCTCTAATTGACTATAGTATTGGATTAATGATTATAGACTCTAAGTTCATGAGATATGAGCAGACGAGTTTGATAGAAAAGCATGAACGATTATTGTCACACCTCCTTTTTCCGCCCGGCGAGGGGCGTAGGGGAGTTTTTCCAATTAAAGGACAATCAAAACGGGATTTATTTATTTATTTCAGAGTCGCCACTTGGGAGATTTAGAGTATCCCAAGTCACCAATTTTAATCCCAAATCGAGGAAAAGAATGACTCCGTATTACAGTCTGCGCACCAGAAATCCGGATAAGGAATTCTGTTAACCCGGGAGAAGGTGTTAGGCACTCCCGAGTTCCGTGGTTCTAGCACGGTCGCTCAACTGTTATATTTGGCTTGATTATCTGATTTTATACAAATATGAACTTATGTGCCAATTTTATCTTTTAACCGCTTTCATAATTATTATTATTTTTTACAAGGAATTGCAACGTCGTGAAAACACACACCTCGAACCGCGTTTCAATCAAGGTACCCGTGGTTAGAGCTACGTTTCAACTCTGTTGAGATTGGGATTTGGGTCACATAAATGTGCACCCGAGTTTAGGAAGATAACATTATTAAATACGCGCCTAAAGCAACTAGCGTATTGTTATTTTGGGAAAGGCCGTGAAATTCGCTAAACAGCCTGTCCCAAATTCTAAGTATTTTAATATGCACATTTAGAGGGCCCTACAGCTTGTACATTTATTTGTCGAGGCTCATCTCATTTATTATTAAAAAAATTTGCAACGTCATGGAAATGCATTTCGGACCACGCCATAATAAATATACCCGTGATTAGAGACACATTTCGATTCCGTTGAGATTTGGACTTGGGTCACATAAATGTGCACTCGAGTTTAAGGAGATAACATTATTAATACGCGCCTAAAGCGACTAGCGTATTGTTATTTTGGGTAGGGCCGTGGAATTTGCCAAACGGTCCGCCCCGGGAACTGAATGCTTTGATATATACATATAACGAGGGCCCCGCAGCCTGTGCGTTCTTTATTTGTCGAGGCTCATCTCGTCTTTATTTTAAAAGGATATCCTATAACAACTACGTTTCTTGTCGCGTTTGTCTCTACTGATTGAAAGCAGAGATAGTCCTAGTTAATTACATGCTTGCGGGTTATTTATAGCAGGATTCAGAATGCCCTTTTTACAAAATCAGAAACAGGGTCACGCCCACGGGCAAGCGATCGAATCTTATGGTCCCAAGCCCAACTCATGCAGGATGGGCCAGGCCTGGGCCACAATTTTTCCGATGAAGGCCTACTTAGTTTGCTTCGACTTGGGCTCGACCTTCGTGAGGTTGAGATCGTAAGCTTGTGTTCCTTGTTCTAAAGTGTGATTTACCAGTTATACGAGACAATTTATCAAAAGGGAAGGAACTTAACTAGTAATGGATAGTTTTCATGCTTGGCATGCATTAAAGAATATGCTAAACACAATTAGCCAAAGTCTATGATACAACCTACTGCATTGTGAATCCTTTTATCTACTAGCCTATATACACAATCTAACATTCAATCACCATACATTGATATTTACTAGGTATGAGGGACTACCTCCAGTATCTGAACAAGAATGTAAACTATTATACATTACGTGACGTTCAATATAACAGTCTATGTATGAAATAAACGTCTTCGACTCTTCTCTTTTGTATTCATGCTCAACTTTCAAGTTTTATTGACAGTGTATTAATCGTGTACCTGGTATAGCAAAGCAAAAGAAGAAGGAGAATGATCAGCTGAGTAGTATACAACAACACAGCAACAACAGGTAAGCAGCAATCAACAATCAACAGCAAACAATCAACAACAATGTCACCAACAGTCCACAAATAAACAGCAGCAGTCTCAACAACAAGGAAAACCCAATAGGTGGTCGAGCACCAAGTAAACAATCCCAGACGCAGAGTAGCAAACAACAGAAACACCCAGAGTACTCAATGTAACAGCAACAGCAAACCAATGATCACAAACAGCTCGACAAATAACCAACAACAATTGGCAAAGACAGCTCGACCAACTTAAACTCTTAGGCAATTTTCAGACAGTGATTGGTTATAGTATTCTGGAATTTTCTTTATGTTTATTTCTTTCAGTTTTTCGAACTTAAAACCTCTCTCAAGACTAAAAAATGTCCAGCCCCTTCTTAGCTAAAAATAGCTCTATTTATAACCTAAAAGAGAACCCCCTCAGGTCTGCCTAGAATTTCCAGCCTAAGGTCTGCCCATCCCCTTCATTCCCCATGCCTAAGCATCTTCTTGATGCAAGTCATTTGGTTCCCCACGCCTGGCCTATTGCTCTATTCAAGAGTCATGAGTTTAGTTAAGTATTCATTTAATTTCCATACTCTTATGTTTTGTTCCCCATTGTCATTAGTCTAATAATACTTTAATTACCACTTGACATATTCTTAAATTAAACCCCTAATCAGACCCTGTCTTATGCCAAGACTACCCTTAAACCTTTGCATATTACTGTATTGCCCTAACTCCTAACAGTTAGTATATAAACCCTTCTAATTTTAGCTAATCACTGACTACTAATTACCTAACTGAAACTCAATGCTCACTTCAGGTGGATCTGTTAGTTTTCCATAGCTAACAATCAATTTTCAGCCTAAATTCAATCAAACAGGGGTGCCAATTAAAGGGTACGGGTTGGTCATGCTGATACAAGTAATACCAAACAGAAACAGGCATAGTAATCAATACTGAAATTCAACTCCTGATTCTCTAATCTTTTAAGTGGAATTTAGTTGACGACACCTATTTAGATGACTATACGAACTATAATATACAGCAAACAATTATCAGAACTATAAAACCAACTAAACATTTAACTCAAAACTCATACACATGGACAGACAAGTTAAAAAAAAAACCAAAACAAACCAGAACATGAACGACAGATAGAATTTAGGAGGACAAAAGAAAAAGGAAAAATACCTCAGGGAAATGAAACTAAGACTGAAAAAGCTTGGACTCGGACCAGATCATTTGGGGTCGAATGGACTTTAATCGAAGTGTTCTCAACTGAGAACACCTCGGCAAAAGTCTATTGTACCCTGATCCTGTTGCTGATTTGGACAGAACCCATAGATCTGAATCCTAGGGTTCTTGAGGTTCGATTTAGGATCTGTTCAGTTCCAATTAGATTTGAACGAAACTAAAGTCATTCAGGGGGTGAGGGAGGTCAGGAGGTGCTGTGGTGTGAGTTTGGGGTCAGTCGGTGTAGATCTGGTTTTTGCTCGAATCTTCGATTGAAGATTCGAGAAGCTACGGGGTGATTCGAGGTGAACGGTTAACAGATTCGTGTTTAGGGTGGTTGGGTGCATCGGGGGTGTTATTTTGGTGGTCATCGGAACTGTGGTTGCCGGGCTTATGGTGGGAAACCTAGGGCTGCTAGGGTTTGAGAGGAAAGGGATCCTGGGACGATGGTGAATAGTGGCCGAAGAGGGGGGGGGTATGGCTTGGGGTGTGGGGTGTTAGGTTAGGTTTATATATGGGGAGGGTGGTTCAATCCTGACCGTTGGATCGATTACAGTTGATGGCCAGGATTTGGGGAAGCTTAACAATACGATACTGTTTGGTTAAGTAATGGGTCGATTTAAATGGGAATGGGTCGGGTCATGAGGGAAAACAAAGACCATTGGATCAATGTAGATGAATGGCTCAGATTAACTGTCCCTAAAATGACATAGTTTTGGTGTTGAACTACGTCGTTTTGATGGCCTGGGGACGGGTTGCTTGGGCTGCTGACTTGGGCTGCTTTTTTGGGCTTAAAACATTTAAAACAAACAGGCCCAAGTCCGATTTTCTGACTAATTTGCACTCTTTTCTTTTGTTTTCTAATTTTAAAATAAAATAAAATAAATAAATAAATAAATGACATTAAAACAACCATTAATTTAACACTTTAACACAATTATCACACACATATTAAAATATTTAAGTAGGTTAAATCACAACCTAGAATAAAAGATGCATATATATTTTTTGTGATTTTTCTTTTAATGACCGAATTATGGTTTAATTACCATGACATACATATTTTGTATTTTGTTCGATAAGATTAAATGAAAAATGGACAGAACCACAAATGACTACTAGCACATGTCACGGAGAATCGAAAAATTGTACAGCGAGGTCATTTGTCACTATTTTTTTTGCTTTCTTTTGGAGTGATTGTCCGTGAAGCAAAAATCACGTGCTTACAGCTGCCCCTCTTTGCCCGATGACAAGAAGGGTTTTCGCGCAAAGATAAAGCAGGCGATTTTTGCTCGTCTGAGTACTCCGTGTGAAGCATTTTTTGAAAAAGATTTGACCGAACCTTTGCTTCAGAGGTTTCCTACATATCCTGGGCTGAACAGGAGTCAGGTCAATGTAGTTCGTGAAGTTTTGGTAGCTGGGACTACCGTGTGACTGTAGTGTTCGCCGCTGTTGTGTGCTGCTTACATGCTGCTGTAGGATGTTACCGCTTACCGATCTCCTTGTTACATTGTTCTAAAAGGAAAAACAAGAAGCTAGGCTAGACTATGGATCATAAGATGTCCTCTATCTTCAACTTGTTCTTGTCGCCTTGCTTTCTTGTCTGCTTGCGTTTTCCTCCGATGCTTTTATTTTGTGAACTTGAGGGATGGTACTAGCCCTTTGCTCTTCTGAGTACCAGTTTTCATCATTTTGCTTGGTCTGCTGGGGACATGGCCTTCTTCATTAAGCTTTTCAATGGTTCCTCTGGTGGTACGACTCTCTTCATCAGATTTGTTATGCTGGGCATGGTCTAATGTTCACAAGCCGCTTCTTTCAAAACGCGTCCTTTCTTCCTTTTGACGCATACACTTGAGTTTGCAACCTTCGGCTTCCCGGTGCTGGGGATTTTTATTGTTCCTTGCTGGGGATTCCTGTTGTAACCTTCTGCCTTCCGGTGGGGTTACTGATTTCAAAATCTATAATATAAGACTAAAAGTATTCCCGCATTATACTGGTGGGCGACCTAGAACAGAAAGTATTCCCGCATTTTACTGGTGGGCGACCTAGAACAGAAAGTATTCCCGCATTTTACTGGTGGGCGACCTAGAACAGAAAGTATTCCCGCATTTTACTGGTGGGCGACCTAGAACAGAAAGTATTCCCGCATTTTACTGGTGGGCGACCTAGAACAGAAAGTATTCCCGCATTTTACTGGTGGGCGACCTAGAACAGAAAGTATTCCCGCATTTTACTGGTGGGCGACCTAGAACAGAAAGTATTCCCGCATTTTACTGGTGGGCGACCTAGAACAGAAAGTATTCCCGCATTTTACTGGTGGGCGACCTAGAACAGAAAGTATTCCCGCATTTTACTGGTGGGCGACCTAGAACAGAAAGTATTCCCGCATTTTACTGGTGGGCGACCTAGAACAGAAAGTATTCCCGCATTTTACTGGTGGGCGACCTAGAACAGAAAGTATTCCCGCATTTTACTGGTGGGCGACCTAGAACAGAAAGTATTCCCGCATTTTACTGGTGGGCGACCTAGAACAGAAAGTATTCCCGCATTTTACTGGTGGGCGACCTAGAACAGAAAGTATTCCCGCATTTTACTGGTGGGCGACCTAGAACAGAAAGTATTCCCGCATTTTACTGGTGGGCGACCTAGAACAGAAAGTATTCCCGCATTTTACTGGTGGGCGACCTAGAACAGAAAGTATTCCCGCATTTTACTGGTGGGCGACCTAGAACAGAAAGTATTCCCGCATTTTACTGGTGGGCGACCTAGAACAGAAAGTATTCCCGCATTTTACTGGTGGGCGACCTAGAACAGAAAGTATTCCCGCATTTTACTGGTGGGCGACCTAGAACAGAAAGTATTCCCGCATTTTACTGGTGGGCGACCTAGAACAGAAAGTATTCCCGCATTTTACTGGTGGGCGACCTAGAACAGAAAGTATTCCCGCATTTTACTGGTGGGCGACCTAGAACAGAAGTGCACCATAGATTCCCAACCCAGTCTATTTGTATCAATCATCTTGCCTGATGGTCTTACTTGCTGGGGATAAAAGGGGTGTCCATTTCTTTGCGAACTTGGGTCCTTTTGCTGATCTGTCTTGTCGCCTCATAGTGCCCTTGAGGGGTTTTCATTAATGAGACTCTCTCTTTTCTCTCAGCTCCCGGTGCCTTATGGTGCCTGTGAAGGTTTTCACCGATAAAACTCTCTCGTTCATATCTCTCATCTTTCATCGCCTTGTGGTGCCTGCGAAGGTTTTCACCGCCAAGACTCTCTCATTTTATTTCTTCACCGGAGAATTGGAGTGCTGTCGATATGACCCTTTCTTCTGGAGATTCCTTTGGACTATCAATTCATTTCCAGTTTTATGATCCTCCTCTTTGCCGGGGATCAGTGTATTATTCTTGGCTTTATTTGCCTGACTTGGCACCTCTTGGAGGTTGATCGGGAGGTCTTTTTGGACATCGATGTTGGTTTTGGTATGGGGCTAAAAGAAAGGCTCTCAAATATTTGAAATAACTTTGACGGGTGAGTCACTACAACTTTTGGAATCAAACCCTTGCTGGAACCTTAAAACATAACCTCTGCCCCAGTTTTCTTGCTTGGGGGATTTTATTTTTTACACTATGTTGAGCTACGTGCGTTACACACACTGTGCCTACTATGCAAACTTATGTGTACACTATGCACACTATGACCAAGTCGTGAGGCGCCTACGTATCCTCTTTGAGGAATCAGGTCAAACGTAGTTCCCACCGGTTTTGTTTTTCTTGTGATTTTTATCTCTTTTTTTTCATATTTTTCCATTAGTGATTCCAAAAGAGGGGTATGAAAGAATAACTTAAGGCTCAAAAGGGGGGAACTAGGGTTAACAGTGTTTGGATAGAAGAAAGAATTGCCTCCGTCATTTCATTATCCAATAAGTATCAAGTACAAACAAACGAACCAATAATTGCCATAATCAAAGAAATGACGCATAATATCTTTTGACCGCATCCGAATTGATAGCCATGTCAACACATCTCCCCTCGATATCCGTCAAACACAAAGCACCGTTGGACAACACTCTGGTCACGATATAAGGCCCTTGCCAATTTGGGGCGAACTTGCCTTTTGCTTCGACCTGATGTGGGAGGATCCTCTTCAATACCTGCTGCCTTATTTCAAACTTCCTGGGGCGTACCTTCTTATTATATGTCCTTGCCATTCTCTTCTTATACAGCTGACCATGGCATACTGCTGCCAATCTTTTCTCGTCTATCAAGCTCAACTGTTCCAATCGAGCTTTGACCCATTCATTATCATCAATCTCAGCTTCAGCGACAATCCGGAGGGACGGAATTTTGACCTCCGCTGGTATTACGGCCTCAGTTCCGTATACTAACAAATAAGGAGTTGCACCTATGGAAGTCCGGACGGTAGTGCAATAACCCAACAAAGCAAAGGGTAATCTCTCGTGCCATTATCTAGATCCTTCCACCATCTTTCGCAGTATCTTCTTGATGTTTTTATTAGCTGCTTCGACCGCTCCATTCGCCTTGGGGCGATATGGGGTGGAATTGCGGTGTGTAATCTTGAATTGTTGGCATACCTCTCTCATTAGACTGCTGTTAAGGTTCGCACCGTTGTCCGTAATGATCACTTTTGGGATCCCAAATCTGCAGATGATATGGGAGTGCACAAAATCCACCACTGCCTTTTTAGTTACCGACTTGAAGGTTTTAGCCTCAACCCATTTAGTGAAGTAATCAATGGTTACCAGAATGAACCTATGGCCGTTGGATGCTGCCGGCTCGATAGGTCCAATGACATCCATGCCCCATGCAACAAACATCCAGGGTGCTGACATCGTATGTAACTCTGTTGGCAGAGAATGAATCAGATCTCCATGTATCTGACACTGATGACATTTCCTCACGAAAGTGATACAGTCATGCTCCATAGCGAGCCAATAATACCCTGCTCGAAGGATCTTCCTTGCCAATACATATCCGTTCATATGCGACCCGCAAACTCCAGCATGTACCTCTGCCATGACTGTCGTGGCTTGACCGGCGTCTATACATCTTAACAATCCCAAATCCGGGGTTCTTTTGTACAAAACTCCTCCGCTAAGGAAGAAACCATTCGACAAACGCTGAAGGGATCTTTTTTGGTTTCCAGTGGCCTGTTCCGGATATATCCCCATTCTGAGGTATTCCTTGATATCATGAAACCAAGGCTCGCCATCTGCTTCATCTTCAACCGTATTGCAATAAGCGTGCTGATCACGAACCTGGATGTGCAGAGGGTCAACATACATTTTGTCAGGGTTGTGTAACATTGATGCTAGGGTGGCCAATGCATCCGCAACCTCGTTATGAACTCTCGGGATATGTTTGAATTTCACCGATCGAAATTTCTTGCTCAGATCGTGCAAGCATTGTCAATAAGGTATGAGTTTTAAGTTCTGTGTTTCCCATTCGCCCTGAATCTGATGCACCAAGAGGTCCGAGTCTCCTAAGACCAAAACGTCTTGGACATCCATGTCCGCAGCCAATCGCAGACCCAAAATGCAAGCTTCATACTCGGCCATATTATTGGTGCAATAGAAGCGTAGTTGAGCCGTAACAGGATAATGGCATCCTATTTCAGAAATGAGTACTGCTCCTATTCCAACCCCTTTCGCGTTTGCGACTCCATCAAAGAAAAGCTTCCACCCCTGTTCCTCGGGTAACTCCAGCTCATTTGTATGCATTACCTCTTCGTCGGGAAAATACGTTCTTAAAGGCTCGTATTTTTCATCAACGGGAATCTCTGCCAAATGGTCGGCCAGCGCCTGGGCTTTCATGGCTGTCCTCGTCACATAGACAATATCAAACTCTGTGAGCAGAATTTGCCATTTTGCCAACCTCCATGTGGGCATAGGTTTCTGAAAGATATACTTCAATGGGTCGAAACGGGATATGAGATAAGTAGTATACGAGGACAGGTAGTGTTTCAACTTTTGAGCTACCCAAGTTAGGGCGCAGCATGTTTTCTCGAGTTGAGTGTACTTGACCTCATATACTGTGAATTTCTTGCTAAGATAGTAAATGGCCCGCTCCTTCCTTCCTGTGTCATCATGTTGCCCCAGTACGCAACCAAATGAATTTTCCAGGACCGTCAGATAGAGAATTAAGGGCTTTCCTGGCTTAGGTGGGACCAACACGGGTGGATTAGACAGATACCCTTTGATTTGGTCGAATGCCTCTTGACACTCTGCCGTCCAACTTACCGCAGCATCCTTTTTCAGTAGCCGAAATATGGGATAACAAGTCGCTGTGAGTTGAGCGATGAACCTGCTGATGTAATTGAGTCTACCCAGCAAACACATTACCTCTGTTTTGTTCTTTGGCGGTGGCAAATCTCGGATGGATTCGATCTTGGATGGGTCTAACTCAATCCCCCGTCGACTGACGATGAATCCTAATAGTTTTCCTGATGGGACCCCGAATGCGCATTTGGCCGGGTTGAGCTTGATATCATACCTTCGGAGTCTTTGGAAAAATCTCCTTAGGTCTGCTACATGGTCTTCCTGACGCCAAGATTTTATGATCACATCATCTACGTACACCTCAATTTCTTTGTGTATCATGTCGTGAAACACAGTAGTCATTGCTCGCATGTACGTTGCCCCGACGTTCTTCAATCCGAACGGCATTACCCGATAGCAGTAAGTTCCCTATGGTGTAATAAAAGCTGTCTTTTCCGCATCTTCCTCGTCCATTAGGATCTGATGATAACCTACATAACAATCCACAAAGGATCCGATCTCGCGCCCAGCGCAATTATCGATCAGGATATGGATGTTGGGCAATGGAAAATTGTCCTTGGGACTTGCTTTTTTGAGGTTGCGGTAGTCGACGCACACCCTGATTTTTCCATCCTTCTTTGGGACTGGTACCACATTGGCCAACCACTCGGGATATCGAGTGACCCGAATGACCTTTGCCTGCAACTGCTTAATCACCTCTTCTTTGATTTTTACACTCATTTCTGTTTTAAATTTCCTTAGTTTTTGCTTGACCGGAGGGTATGCCGGGTCAGTGGGCAATTTGTGAACCACTAAATTGGTGCTTAATCCAGGCATATCGTCATATGACCATGCAAAAACATCTTTGAATTCCATGAGGGTTTTGATCAATTCTTCCCTGACATTCGGCTCAATGTGGATGCTAATTTTGGTCTCTTGGACGTTATCAGCGTCTCCTAGATTCACAGCCTCAGTGTCATTTAGGTTAGGCTTGGGTTTCTCTTCAAATTGGCACAGTTCTCGGTTTATCTCTTCGAAGGCTTCACCTTCGTCACATTCAGATTCATCATCACAAACGACCTCTTGCATCATTGAGTCGGATTCAGATTGATTTATTAGACTAGGTCGAAGATCCGCTGTGCATGCCATGTCATTAGAACCAGTAAAAAGAGAACTGTTCAGAAAGAAAAAGAACAAAACAAAATTAAAATGAGACAAAAGAAGAGAACTTTATTAAACTTGCGGGATAAAAGGGTTCACACTTTTACAAAACAAAAGTAAAATTTGGATTACACCCTCGAATAATCCGAACAAAATAAAACAAACAAAAACATAAATCAAAGTCTACTACCAAGACTCCCCTCGGACAGGAAGAGGAGTAACTGTCCAATTGTTGGTTATGGCCTCAGGCCCCACAAACTGTATCCCTGCTCTGCTGGAACCTTCTCCAGCTTCTACCATACTGACATCAGTGAATAGCCTCTCAAAACCCTGATTCAGGTCTCCATCCATACCAGTCAATGGTCCTAGAATCTTTGGGACTGTCGGCCCCTTGGCACTTGCTCTGACAAAAGACCTTGAGAGACGTGGCACCGGCTTGGGCAGAAACCAAATTCTCTTCTTCATTTTTCGCGCTTGCTTCCTATCTGCCGCGGTTGGTTTGAACCCCAAACCAAAGTTTTCCAAGTTCTTGGGCAGGGAGACAGGTTGGACAATCCCTTGAAGCTCAACTCCCAGGCCTTTTCCCGGCACAAACCCGTTGCCCAGCATTTCCGAGACCATCATGATTGTTGCGGAAGCTACCCTAGGGTACTGAAGGATCTCACCCTCAGAAATCTTATTTGCCGACATTGTATCGAAAATCTGGTAGACCCAAGGACCTTTGTCATCCTCGGTCTCTATGAAAGGCACAATGGCGCCACCCATGGTGCATGTCGTGTCCTCGCCGTGCAGTACGACCTTTTGTCTATCCCACTCGAACTTGACCATCTGATGTAGGGTGGAAGGCACTGCTTTGGATGCATGAATCCACGGTCGTCCTAACAAAAGGTTATAAGATACTGTGGCATCCAACACCTGGAACTCCATGGTGAACAGGACTGGACCGATGGTCAATTCAAGTACAACATCCCCTACAGTGGCTGTTCCATTTCCGTCAAATCCTCGGACACAGATGCTATTCTTGCGGATTTTTCCGTGGTCGATTTTTAACTGGTTCAGAGTGGATAATGGACAAATATTGGCACTTGAACCGTTATCCACCAATAGCCGAGTAACTACCGAGTTTTCACATTTGACAGTTAGGTAGAGAGCTTTATTATGCTCCGTACCTTCCATCGGCAGGTCCTCCTCTGAGAATGTTACCCTGTTCACCTCGAAAATCTTGTTGGCAATGGTTTCCAGGTGGTTTATAGAAATCTCGTTGGGCACTTGAGCTTCGTTCAATATCTTCATCAAGGCCCGACGATGCTCCTCAGAATGGATTAGTAATGACAGCAGCGAGATCTGGGCCGGTGTTTTCCTCAACTGTTCGACCACGGAGTAGTCCTGCACTTTCATCTTCCTCAGGAATTCCTCAGCCTCTTCTTCGGACACCAGTTTCTTGGCTGTAGCGGGGTTGGTTCTTCTTAGCTCCACCGGAGCAAAACACCGACCTGATCGAGTTAGCCCTTGCGCTTCACAACTAACTTCCTCCACTTGTTTTCCTTTGTATATCACCACTGCCTTCTCGTATTTCCAAGGCACAGCCTTACTATCAATCATCGACAACTGAATTACAGGCTTTATGGTGACCATTTCCCTGTATACCCCTTTTAACACAACTGCAGGGGTAGGTGGAGTCCCTGATATTACCAACTTGTTTGGCTCGGGTTTGCTTGTTACGGCGGACGGACTCTTTCCCAATATCACTACTGGCTTGACGCCTTCTTTCTGCGACTGTACCCCGGTTCCTCCACTGGTCGATCCTTCTTTCGGAGTGGCCTGGATCATCATAACTGTCTGTAAAGGTTTTCTCAACTCTCCTCCCTCATACACCAACTCGATCATGTGAGCCTCATGGTGCGCTGGCAGTGGGTTCTGGTTGATGTTAGGAGCCTCCGGTGTCTGGACCTCGATCTTATTGGCATCAATAAGGTCTTGTATTGCATGCCTTAACTTCCAACACTTCTCGGTATCGTGCCCCAGCATCCCTGAGCAGTACTCACAACTTATTGATTGGTCCAAGTTTTGTGGCGGGGGGTTTGGTCCTCGAGTCTCGACCGGACTAACCAAACCCAATTGCCTCAATTTGTGGAACAGAGCGGTGTAGGTTTCTCCCAACTCAGTGAGAGTTCTATGCTTCCGCAGCCTGTCATTCCTAGCAGCTGGGTTTCCCCGAAAGCCTGCCCCTGGAGGGTTTCTATATGCGCCTGGTGGAGGATAGGTGTTTTGTGGTGGTGCATATGTGTTCTGGGGAGCCGGCGCGCGCCATTGCGGGCGAACCGGGGGCTGAGTGTATGTCTGGGCTTGATGGACGGAGCAATGTGGTTCTCGAGGCGGATAGCAATGTTGTGGTGGGTTGTATGGGTAGTTTGGCCTGTGAGGTCTGGGCTGGTTGTAGTGTGGCTTGTCAGCCCTGGACCAACTGCTTGCCTCAATCGTGGCAATTTCTTCTTTCTTCCTTCTTCCCAGCGCACCTCCCGTGCCGCTCTGGATAGCCTGGGTCGTGGCCTTGAGTGCCGAGTAATTTAGGATTTTGTCAGACCTCAGACCTTCTTCTATCATGACCCCTATCTTCACTACCTCGTTGAAGGATTTTCCAACCGTCGTCACCAAGTGACCAAAGTAGGTTGGATCCAATATTTGCAAGAAGTAGTCCACCATTTCTCCCTCTCTCATGGGAGGATCAACTCTGGCAGCTTGTTCTCTCTAGCGGAACCCGTACTCGCGAAAACTTTCCCCGGGCTTCTTCCCGGTCCTCAATAACGTGAGATAGTTAGGGACTATCTCCAGATTGTATTGAAAATGGCCTGCGAAAGCCTACGTCAGATCATCCCAGGTGTACCATCTACTGGAATCCTGCCTGGTATACCATTCTAGTGCCGATCCGCTCAGACTTTGGCCGAAATAAGCTATCAGCAAATCATCTTTGCCACCTGCCCCTCTCATTTTGCTACAGAATCCCCGCAAATGTGCCATGGGATCACCGTGTCCTTCATATAAATCAAACTTAGGTATCTTAAACCCAGCCGAGAGTTGGACGTCGGGGAAAGGGCACAAATATTTATAGGCCACACTGACCTGATTTCCCAATCCGTGCAGGTTCCTGAAGGACTGCTCCAGGCTTTTGAACTTCCTTAATACCTCATCTTGTTCTAGGGCTTTAACAGGCTTTTCAATTTCTGCTGGTACCTCCAAGTGTGGATTGTAGGTGTGTGGTTCGGGGGCATGGAATGTAGGCTCAGGGGGATAGTATTGCGTATCGTGAGCCTGAAATAATGGCTCGCTGGTCGTTCTTTGCAGGGTGGCTGATATGGGTCCCACAAAGGTGGGAACATTTGGTGTTGGGAGAGGTTGATGGGGTGACAGAGCTTGGGAATCATGGGGGCTTCTCTCCTAATGATAACGGGGATTCGGGAGGCTTGTTGAAGGGCCGGAGTGGGGGTATTCCGGCATGTGCCCCAGTGGCCCAGGGCTCTTTTGTGCTTTGGCTAGAGCTAGCTGCATTGCGTTCATCTCTAGTCCCATCCTTTCAATCTTTTCCATCGCTTCTTTTAACAACTGGCTCATCGGCCTTTCTTCCTCGGTACTATTCTCCGAAGTAGTCATGCTTGCTGCAACCGGTCCTTTGGATCTGGTCTGGTAAGGGTGTGTTGCCAGAACTCTTTAACAGCTAACTGTCTGGATTCAGACAAACAACAAACTCCGTTAGCATTAGAGTTTAACAGATTTGATAACAATACCTCGAGGATGCAATGCTCCTAGGCAGTTAACCGTTTCTAACATGCTACACTTCAAACAACATGCGTCATCCCGGCTTGCTCATTTGTCCTTCTTAAAGCACTTCGAAAACCCCTTTATGTTATTTTATTTTTGTATTTTCTTCTCTTTTTCTTTCTTTCTTTCTTTATTAAAGGCGGTCGAATCTTATGTGGATTGCCTATGTATCACGTCCCCGCGCGAATCAGACCAGGCGTAGTTCTGCCACAAAGTAAAGACACATAAAAATTCTTCTGGAATCACTTAATTTCATTATCAAAATTTTGCTATTACAGACTTAAACCAAGAACAGCAATAGTAAAGACTCCAAAGTTCTTAACCCTATTTGATTAAAAGAAAAAGAAAACAACATATGAGAAAGCAACAAAGCCAAATAAACAGGACTTTTACCAAAGATTAATTTTCTAACTTAGGGGCCCACGAGGCATCATTCGGCCCTTTCGTGGCCCTGGGTGTAAGGTTTCTCTGCAAGCTTCTCAATTCATTCATGATCCGGTGGACCAGCCCATGATGGAAACAAGGAGGGTCATCCGCGGTATTTGCTCACATGCTAGGCATTTCATGTAGATGTAATGCCCAATTTCGTCGATCCTTCCTCGAATGTTGTCCCTTTCAATGAACAATTGCCTGATTTGTCGGTTCTTTAGTCCCAGTGCCTGAGCATTGTCGGCAAGTTGATCCTGCAACAACTCCATCTGTCTTTCCATGCAGGCCATTGCATCGTAACAATGTCTTCTGTCGGCCTGGGCATCTTGTGCTTGTTTGATGATCCGATCATGTAGAGTGGAATTCGTTTCCCTTAATATCCCGATGCTCATTTCATAATCCCTTATGACCTGTTGCAGACGCTGCCTCCGGGCCATTGTGCATTTTGGCCATCTGACCTTCATTCTTGCTATGCAAGCCTCTGATTGTTCTAACTCTTCTTGGCTTTGGCCGACCCGACTCCTTAAATCGACTATCAATCTTTCGTCGGAGCGACGTTTCTGTCGGTCAATGTTTCTCTTGCTAGCTTGGCGAATGCGGGCCTTTAGTGTCTGATTCTCTCGGGCTAGCTTGTTCTTTTCGCCCCGCTCGGAAGCGACTTGCACGTTGTTCTCAAATACAAGCCTTTCAACTTGTTGCTTTAACTTCCCGATTTCAACCCGGTAACCTTCTTATTTTGCAAGCCAGCCCCATTGTTCTTGTGATGACTCAACAAAATCTTGGAGGTGAGGCCGTTTGGTTGGCCGCTCTGTAATGTTCTTCTTATTATGCCAAGCGAGATAGGCTGACGTGACTTCACCCCTAGACACATCACCTACCCGAGTATTTGCCGTCAGGTACTGGCATTCACTCCATATGCAACGAACTGTCTTTTCAGGGAATTGGCCGTCACTGCTGACCTCGACTGCATAAGTGCTGAGATCTTCGTCCGGGTGTACCACCTGACACCTTCCTAACTGCCTCATCACCCTGTAAGGGGCATAAGGCTGAATACCTCTGAGTCCCATTAAGAGGAAGTGAAGACCAGTGGCGGGCATGTATACAATTTCTTCCACAAGAAGCCAACCCAAAGTCCAGTTTATTTGTTCTGCAGTAATGGCCCGGAGATAGGATATCCATTCTTCAAACCCTTCTGGTAATCGAAAACCTGAAACCCTCAGGTTATAACCTTCGATGCAGTCCTCGTTTGTAGACATGTAGTGCATACACTGAGGATGGCGACACAAGTGTTCGATCATCCACATCTGTAATAACAAGTTGCACCTTTCGAAGAAGTCTGTCCCGGCCTTACAAGCCGCGAGGGCTCGGTATATTTCCGACACTACCATAGGAGCAAGGATGCTTTTATCGTTGGTAATCAGAACTTTGACGATTCCAGCCACCTTCAGATCGATATTTCTATCTTTTCGGGGAAACACCACAATGCCCAAGAATGCCACCATGAAAGCGAACCGCCTATGCTCATTCCATTTTTCCAGATTAGCTCTGCTGCAGACACCACTTTCTGGATCATTGAATCCTCCTATGTGCCCGTACCTCTGGTATATGAATTGCAGGGTAGAAAAACCTCTATCCAATTCAGCGTACGAGACTCCCTTGCTTATCTTCAACAGATCCATGAATTTGTGTGAATTCACAGCTCTTGGAGCGATCAGGTATTTGCGTCTCAAACCTTCAGTGACGTCCATGTAACCTGCCACTTCTTCTAAGGTTGGGGTGAGTTCATAATTCGAGAAGCGGAATACGTTGTGGGCCGGGTCCCAAAATGTAACCAAAGCCTTTATGATGTCGCATCGGGGCCTGACATTCAACAAATTAGCCAGACCTCCCAGGTGCAGTTTGATCTTGTCTTGCTCTGACTTTTCCAAATCCTCCCACCATAATCGCACCTCCAGAGGGATTTTGCTCCTAACTGTTACTAGAAAACTTGGACTTATGCTCATTCTGCATGTTTATTGGGGGTGATTAAGCAAAGATCCAGACTCATTGGACTCAAATACCAAATTGACACACCTTTCTTTCCTAGAAAAAAAGAAAATTGGTTGTTTCTGAAAAGCATGATGTCACCTTGACTATTTCAAAAACTTTTGTTCTTTTGGACTGTACCTATATTTTGAAAAAGTAAGTTGGGCCCGATGGGGGTTGCCTACATATCTCACACTCTGCGAGAATCAAACTGACGTAGTTCGGGCGGAAAACATAAACCAAATTTTGGAAACCATATTTCTCATGACAAACTATTTTTCCTTTTCCGTTCAAAATATAACAAAGGCTCTTTTTTCTCTCTCTTTTCTATTTTCTTTGGCTTTTAATAAAACAAATTAATAAGACACATTTTGTTTATTTTCTCAAAATTCCGGCAGAGTTTCAACCGTTTTTGGGTATTGGGTTTTCCGAAAATAATTAATTCCCTAACCGTTACTTCCTCTCTTTTTTTTCTTCTTTTTCACAACATTCCCGATATTCAAAAGCCGGTCAGCATGCAAGTTTGAAACAAGTAAATGCATAAAGCAAACAGGATGTAGCAGGATGATCTTTCATTTTAGGTTGCTAGTCCTAGACGGACCCAACCCCTATGTTGAGTACCCTAAGTCAAATGCACATGATGCAAATAAGCGTTCCTACTAGGGATCCAGCATGAGGCTTTGTTATGCTAAGTTTAAAACCTGGGTATTTGTTCTAGACCTGGCTTACCCGAGCAGACAACTCGAGCCGAGGATGGGAGCTGTGTACCGGTAACCAAAAGGCCATCCGGTTTTGCAACTCCTCCGAATACTCGTTCTATTTTGGTATATGACGCTAACAAAAAGAAGCCACGACCAGCGTGCACTCCTCAAGAGAGAGAAGAGATGGGTTTCGGCACAGTTTATATATACAGTTCAGATAATATCAAAGCGGTAAAAACATCATTTTGCACATTTAGGTTAAAACATATAATAAAATCAGATAATAAATAAAGCCAAATAATAACAATTATTCTAAGCTCGAATTCTTAACCCTGAACCAGTGGTTCTGGGTTTTGGTCCCCAGCAGAGTTGCCAAAGCTGTCACACCTCTTTTTTCCGCCCGGCGAGGGGCGTAGGGGAGTTTTTCCAATTAAAGGATAATTGAAACGGGATTTGTTTATTTATTTCAGAGTCGCCACTTGGGAGATTTAGGGTGTCCTAAGTCACCAATTTTAATCCCGAATTGAGGAAAAGAATGACTCCGTATTACAGTCTGCGCACCAGAAATCCGGATAAGGAATTCTGTTAACCCGGGAGAAGGTGTTAGGCACTCCCGAGTTCCGTGGTTCTAGCACGGTCGCTCAACTGTTATATTCGGCTTGATTATCTGATTTTATACAAATATGAACTTATGCGCCAATTTTATTTTTTAACCGCTTTTATCATTTAAAGTTATTTTTATCAAGAATTGCAACATCGTGGAAAACACACCTCGAACCGCGTTACAATCAAGGTACCCATGGTTAGAGATACGTTTCAACTCTGTTGAGATTGGGATTTGGGTCACATAAATGTGCACCCGAGTTTAGGAAGATAACATTATTAAATACGCGCCTAAA
Source organism: Nicotiana sylvestris (assembly GCF_000393655.2). Taxonomy (NCBI): domain Eukaryota; kingdom Viridiplantae; phylum Streptophyta; class Magnoliopsida; order Solanales; family Solanaceae; genus Nicotiana; species Nicotiana sylvestris. The sequence continues at coordinate 88,843,531 of NC_091057.1, read as the reverse complement.
GCAACTAGCGTATTGTTATTTTGGGAAAGGCCGTAAAATTCGCTAAACAGCCTGTCCCGAATTCTAAGTATTTTAATATGCACATTTAGAGGGCCCCGCAACTTGTACATTTGTTTGTCGAGGCTCATCTCATTTATTATTAAAAGAATTTGCAACGTCATGGAAATGCATTTCGGACCACGCCATAATCAATATACCCGTGATTAGAGACACATTTCGATTCCGTTGAGATTTGGACTTGGGTCACATAAATGTGCACCCGAGTTTAAGGAGATAACATTATTAATACGCGCCTAAAGCGACTAGCATATTGTTATTTTGGGTAGGGCCGTGGAATTTGCTAAACGGTCCGCCCCGGGAACTGAATGCTTTGATATATACATTTAACGAGGGCCCCGCAGCCTGTGCGTTCTTTATTTGTCGAGGCTCATCTCGTCTTTATTTTAAAAGGATATCCTATAGCAACTACATTTCTTGTCGCGTTTGTCTCTACTGATTGAAAGCAGAGATAGTCCTAGTTAATTACATGCTTGCGGGTTATTTATAGCAGGATTCAGAATGCCCTTTTTACAAAATCAGAAACAGGGTCACGCCCACGGGCAAGTGATCGAATCTTATGGTCCCAAGCCCAGCTCATGCAGGATGGGCCAGGCCTAGGCCACGATTTTTCCGATGAAGGCCTACTTAGTTTGCTTCGACTTGGGCTCGACCTTCGTGAGGTTGAGATCGTAAGCTTGTGTTCCTTGTTCTAAAATGTGATTTACCAGTTATACGAGACAATTTATCAAAAGGGAAGGAACTTAACTAGTAATGGATAGTTTTCATGCTTGGCATGCATTAAAGAATATGCTAAACACAATTAGCCAAAGTCTATGATACAACCTACTGCATTGTGAATCCTTTTATCTACTAGCCTATATACACAATCTAACATTCAATCACCATACATTGATATTTACTAGGTATGAGGGACTACCTCCAGTATCCGAACAAGAATGTAAACTATTATACATTACGTGACGTTCAATATAACAGTCTATGTATGAAATAAACATCTTCGACTCTTCTCTTTTGTATTCATGCTCAACTTTCAAGTTTTATTGACAGTGTATTAATCGTGTACCTGGTATAGCAAAGCAAAAGAAGAAGGAGAATGATCAGTTGAGTAGTATACAACAACACAACAACAGCAGGTAAGCAGCAATCAACAATCAACAACAAACAATCAGCAACAATGTCACCAACAGTCCACAAATAAACAGCAGCAGTCTCAACAACAAGGAAAACCCAATAGGTGGTCGAGCACCAAGTAAACAATCCTAGACACAGAGTAGCAAACAACAGAAACACCCAGAGTACTCAATGTAACATCAACAGCAAACCAATGATCACAAACAGCTCGACAAATAACCAACAACAATTGGCAAAGACAGCTCGACCAACTTAAACTCTTAGGCAATTTTCAGACAGTGATTGGTTACAGTATTCTGGAATTTTCTTTATGTTTCTTTCTTTCAGTTTTTCGAACTTAAAACCTCTCTCAAGACTAAAAAATGTCCAGCCCCTTCTTAGCTAAAAATAGCTCTATTTATAACCTAAAAGAGAACCCCCTCAGGTCTGCCTAAAATTTCCAGCCTAAGTTCTGCCCATCCCCTTCATTCCCCATGCCTAAGCATCTTCTTGATGCAAGTCATTTGGTTCCCCATGCCTGGCCTATTGCTCTATTCAAGAGTCATGGGTTTAGTTAAGTATTCATTTAATTCCCATACTCTTATGTTTTTTCTCCCATTGTCATTAGGCTAATAATACTTTAATTACCACTTGACATATTCTTAAATTAAACCCCTAATCAGACCCTGTCTTATGCCAAGACTACCCTTAAACCTTTGCATATTACTGTATTGCCCTAACTCCTAACAATTAGTATATAAACCCTTCTAATTTTAGCTAATCACTGACTACTAATTACCTAACTGAAACTCAATGCTCACTTCAGGTGGATCTATTAGTTTTCCATAGCTAACAATCAATTTTCAGCCTAAATTCAATCAAACAGGGGTGCCAATTAAAGGGTGGGTTGGTCATGCTGATACAAGTAATACCAAACAGAAACAGGCATAGTAATCAATACTGAAATTCAACTCCTGATTCTCTAATCTTTTAAGTGGAATTTAGTTGACGACACCTATTTAGATGACTATACGAACTATAATATACAGCAAACAATCATCAGAACTATAAAACCAACTAAACATTTAACTCAAAACTCACACACATGGACAGACAAGTTAAAAAAAAACAAAAACAAACCAGAACATGAACGACAGATAGAATTTAGGAGGACAAAAGAAAAAGGAAAAATACCTCAGGGAAATGAAACTAAGACTGAAAAAGCTTGGACTCGGACCAGATCATTTCGGGTCGAATGGACTTTAATCGAAGTGTTCTCAACTTAGAACACCTCGGCAAAAGTCTATTGGACCCTGATCCTGTTGCTGATTTGGACAGAACCCATGGATCTGAATCCTAGGGTTCTTGAGGTTCGATTTAGGATCTGTTCAGTTCCAGTCAGATTTGAACGGAACCAAAGTCATTCAGGGGGTGAGGGAGGTCAGGAGGTGCTGTGGTGTGAGTTTGGGGTCAGTCAGTGTAGATCTGGTTTTTGCTCGAATCTTCGATTGAAGATTCGAGAAGCTACGGGGTGATTCGAGGTGAACGGTTAACAGATTCGTGTTCAGGGTGGTTGGGTGCATCGGGGGTAATATTTTGGTGGTCATCGGAACTGTGGTTGCCGGGCTTATGGTGGGAAACCTAGGGCTGCTAAGGTTTGAGAGGAAAGGGATCCTGGGACGATGGTGAATAGTGGCCGAAGAGGGGGGGTGTGGCTTGGGGCGTGGGGTGTTAGGTTAGGTTTATATATGGGGAGGGTGGTTCAATCATGACCGTTGGATCGATTACAGTTGATGGCCAGAATTTGGGGAAGCTTAACAATACGGTACCGTTTGGTTAAGTAAGGGGTCGGTTTAAATGGGAATGGGTCGGGTCATGAGGGAAAACAAAGGCCATTGGATCAATGTAGATGAATGGCTCAGATTAACTGTCCCTGAAACGACGTAGTTTTGGTGTTGAACTATGTCGTTTTGATGGCCTGGGGACGGGTTGCTTGGGCTGCTGACTTGGGCTGCTTTTTTGGGCTTAACAAACTGGCCCAAGTCCGATTTTCTGACTAATTTGCACTCTTTTCTTTTGTTTTCTAATTTTAAAATAAAATAAATAAATAAATAAATGACATTAAAACAACCATTAATTTAACACTTTAACACAATTATCACACACATATTAAAATATTTAAGTAGGTTAAATCACAACCTAGAATAAAAGATGCATATATATATATATATTTTGTGATTTTTCTTTTAATGACCGAATTATGGTTTAATTACCATGACATACATATTTTGTATTTTGTTCGATAAGATTAAATGAAAAATGGACAGAACCACAAATGACTACCAGCACATGTCACGGAGAATCGAAAAATTGTACAGCGAGGTCATTTGTCACTATTTTTTTTGCTTTCTTTTGGAGTGATTGTTCGTGAAGCAAAAATCACGTGCTTACAATTATAGGTTTGGGTTGTTGACTGCTGATATTGATTAAGAGTGTTATTTATCTTATGGGTAATGAAGATTGATATTGATTATGACAATTTGAGATTTTAGAATTATCTAGGAGCAAGAGAATGGGTTGTTGGAATGTAGAAATACCATTAATAAAGGCTATGAAGCTTTATGTCACCAAGTATTTGAGAAAATACCTAAGTGACTAAAACATAATCATTAACACTAATATTGGTTTCTCTTGATATATATTTCCATAAATTATCATTGAAAGAGGTGACAGATATTGTGATACACTTAAAAAGGCCAAAGTCAAGTTATGTGTAGCAACTCTCTATGTTTGGGAATATTAGTGACTCTTCCTACACTACATTTTTTACAACATTACTAATAATCCTCAGAAATATAGTTAAGCTTAGTTCCTTGAAAAGTTGCAGAACTTCCATTCTCTAGCTTTCTAATTAGTTCATGACTTTCATTCCGTACTCAATAGGTACCTGTGCTCACTGGGGGTGTGTAGACTCCAGAGGGACTCCTACAGCCCAAGCGCTATAACAAGCCAATCATGGCATAAATCAATCAGGCCCTCGGCCTTACTAAGTCATAAATCAATAAAACATGCTGCGGTGTGCAGCCCGATCCCATAAATATCCTCACAAATCAGGCCCTCGGCCTCTCGGGTTCTCAAAATAACAAAGTTTTCAGCCCAAACAACATTTATATGATGAATAAAAAGTAGAGTAATAGAGACTGAGTTATGAAATCAATAAGTATAAACATGACTGAGTATAGATTTCCAATCGAAAACAATGAGAGGATAGCAAGAAAAGACCTCTAAGGGTCTAAACAACACTGGCATAAGGCCTAAACATGGCATCCACCCTGATTTACGGAAATTCTTTCTAAAATAAGTGAGAAGCATGTAGTTTCAACAAAATATTCAACTTTACAGCAGATACGGGATGGACCAAGTCACAATCCCCAATGGTGCACGCCCACACGCCCGTCACCTAACATGTACGTGACCTCAAAATAGTCACACGACACAAAATCTGGGGTTTCATACCCTCAGGACTAGATTTACAATCGTTACTTACCTCAAACCGATCAAATCTCTATTCCGTAAATTTCTTGCCCTTCAAATCGGTCTTCAAATGCTCCAAATCTATTCACAATCAGTACAATACCATCAATATATGCTAAAGGAATGATTTCCACAAGAAAAACTACCAAATTAGACTCAGAACCCGAAATTGGCTCAAACATGGCCCCGAGCCCACGTCTCAAAATTCGACAAAAATTACCAAACTTGAAAAACCATTCATTCACGTGTCTACCCATACCAATTTCATCAAAATCCGACCTCATTTGGTCCCCCAAATCCCCAAATCGCTTCCTCAATAACTCTTCCATTTTCCCTCCAATTTTTCACCCCAATTCCAATTTTGGTGATAGAAATCAAGATACAATCATGGAATTTAACCAAAATTAAGTGAATAACACTTACCCCAATCAACTCCTTAAAAATGCCTTAAAAAATCGCCAAAATCTGTGGTCTCAAGCTCAATCTCTGAAAAATGGGCTCAAACCCTTGATTTTGAATATAACACCGTCTACCCAGATTTTACTCTTCGCGAATGCGGCCTCCCTCTCGCGTTCGCGTAGAACAACTCCACTGCCTCCTCACTTTATTCTTCGTGAATGCGACACACTCCTTGCGAACGTGATGCCTTACCAGCTCAACCTTCACGAACGCGACCACAACCTCGTGAACGCGTAGAACAATGCACCTGGGGTCCCCAGCTGCCTCTTCTCTTCTTCACGAATACGATATTAGATTCACTCCACCCTTAACCTTCGTGAATGCGTCCCTTTCTTTGCGAATGTGAAGAGCAAAACTTCCTCAGCTCACCTTAACCCTTCGCGAACGCGATGAAGAAAATCTCTGCAATAAAATACCTGAAAATCTACCAACTTCTAAAGCCAAGAAATGATTCGTTAACAACCCGAAACTCACCTGAGGCCCTCGGGGCCTCAACCAAACAAACCAACACATCCCATAACATCATTCAAACTTAGTCGTACCTTCGAATCACTCAAAACAACATCAAAACACCAAATTACCCTCGGATTCCAGCCTAAGAACTTCTAAACTTTCAATTTTCTCAAATGACGACGAAACCTATCAAATCACGTCTGAATGACCCCAAAAGTTTCACACACGTCACAAAAGACACTACAAACCTACTCCAACTTCCAGAATTCCATTACGACCCCGATATCAAATTTTCCACTACCGACCGAAATCAACAAATTTCCAACTTTTGCCAATTCAAGTCTAATTCTGCCACGGACCTCCAAGTCATATTCCGGATGTGCTCCTAAGTCGAAAATCACCTAACGAAGATAACCGAACCATAAAAATCCAAATCCAAGATCATTAACTCATAAGTCAACATACGATTGACTTTTCCAAATTAAGCTTCTGAATTGGAGACTAAGTGTCTCATTCCACTCCGAAACTACTCCGGACCGGAACCAACCAACATGATACTATAAAATATAGCTAAAGATCACAAAAGGAAGCAGAAATAGGGGAAACGAGGCTTTAACTCACGAAACAACTAGCTAGGTCGTTACATCAGGTTTGCCCGAGGGGCTATATACGAGCGATGGTGAGGTTTGCTAAAGGGACTGTATATGAGTGATGTTTGCACGATGGGCTGTTTATGATTTCATCATTTTCTCTCATCTTTGCATTAAGACTTTATTTAAAAACTATTGAAAGATATTTTAAAATGATATTATTGGAACTAGATTTAAAGAAGTTGATTTGATTCAAACTATGGTTTTAAAAGTGTACCGTACTTTACAGAATTTCTATGATATGAACTTTATTTGCATTGCTACTTGTCACTACTTCTCAGCCATTATTTACTGTTATTACTTACTGAGTTGGCGTACTCACATTACTCCCTGCACCTTGTGTGCAGATCCAAGCGTATCTAGACACGGTAGCGGCAGTTGACTATTCCAGTTGCAGATTTTCTCGGAGATAGCATGGTAGCTGCCTGGCGATCGCAACCCTGCCCTTCTACATCTTATCTTCCTTTAGTTGTATTTAGTTATTTTCCAGACTATGTTAGTCTCGATATTGTTAGACAAATTGTAGTAGATGCTCATGACTAGTGACACCCCGATGTCGGGCTTTCTTTTCTGCACTTTTGTTTTGATTTGAAATCCTTATGAAGGTTTTATATTAAATAGCTTTGGAATTACCTTGAAAATGAAAATATCATTTTGTTTTGATAATGTGTCGGCTTGCCTAGTACCACGTTAGGCTCCATCACGATAGGGTTAGTTTTTGGGTCATGACAAGTTGGTATTAGAGCCTAGGTTACATAGGTCTCACAAGTCATGAGCAGGTTTAGTAGAGTTTTGCTTATTGATACAAAGACGTCTAAAGTTATCTTCGAGATGCTGCAAAACCTTTAGGAAAACTTTACATTCTTGAATTCTTGTTGTGCGAATCTTTTGATTCTGGTAACTAAACTTCTATTATTCTATTCTCTTACAGATGGTAAGGACATGTGCTACCTATCAGGACAGACAACCACCAGTACCACCAGTTGGGGCCGCGAGAGGCCGAGGTCGCGGTCGAGGCCATGGTAGGGGTAGGGGTGTAGCCCGCACAACAGCTAGGGCAGCACCTACAGATCCACCAGCCACCCCAGTTCAAGATAAGGTCCCAGTTGTAGATACACCAGTGGGGCCAGCTCAGGCACCAGCTGTGCCTATTGTTATCTTATGTCTTTAGGAGACCTTAGCTCAGATTTTGACCGTTTGCACCAGTCTTGCTTAGGCGGTCTTTCTTTCTACTACAGCAGCTACTTTCCAGTTCGGGGAGGCACTCAGACTCTCGCCGCCCGTACACTCGAGCAGGTTGTTTAGGGACTTCAAACACTGGGGGCACCACCAGCCCAGCCGGTTGCACCTGCTTAGGATTATGTAGTACCAATCATATCTGATGACGAGCAATGTAGATTGGAGAGGTTTGGTAGACTTTAGCCTTCGACTTTCAGTGGTGCAAAGGGCGAGGATGCCCAGGGTTTCTTGGATAAGTGTTAGAGAATTCTTTGTATAGCGGGTATTCTGGAGACCAGTGGGGTCTCGTTCACTACCTTTCAGTTCTCGGGAGCTGCCTTCACTTAGTGGGAGGCTTATGAGAGGCGTATGCCTATTGGTCTAGCACCCCTTACTTGGTAGCAGTTCTCCATTCTCTTTCTGGAGAAGTATGTGCCGCAGTCCCGTAGCGAGGAGCTGTGCAGACAGTTTGAGCAGTTGCATTAGAATGATATGACTGTTACACAGTATGAGATGAGATTTTCTGAGTTAGCATGTCATGCTATTTGGTTGGTTACCACATACAGGGAGAGGATCAGTAGGTTTATTGATGGCCTCACATATTATCTGTAGATTCTTATGACGAGAGAAATGGTGGCTGGTGCTTCTTTTGAGAAGGTTGTTGACATTGCTTAGGACATAGAGTCGATTCCCCACTAGGAGCGAGTGGAGAGGGAGGCCAAGAGGCCTTGTGGATCCGGTAGCTTTGGTTGTGCTCCTCATGGGGATCAGTTCTAACATGATAGAGGCTGTCCATTTAGACATGCTCAGTCAGCTCGCCCAGTTCACCGTGGTGGATCATCGGGCCATGGTTCTCATAGTCCTCATCAGGGCTATTCATCACTTAGTGCCCTCCCAGCCCAGAGTTTGTCCCGTGCTCCATCAATTCAGGTCTCCTCCATACCAGGTTCTTCTATGCTAGGGGTTCCCTTCAGTCTCCATCACCAGCACCAGGGGGTTGTTTTGAGTGTGGGGAGTTTAGGCATATGTGAAGGCAATGTTCTCATCATCATGGGGGTCCGCCTCTGCAGAGGAGTCAACCTTCGACTTCAGGACCAATTACTTCCCCACTCGCCCAGCCAGCTCAGGGTGGAGGTCATTCAGCTAGGGGTCACCCTAGAGAGGGAGGTCAATCAGGTGGTGGTCAGGCCCATTTCTATGCACTCCCAGCCAGACCAGATGTTATTGCTTCAGATGCTGTAATCATATATATTGTCTCAGTTTGCCACAGGGATGCCTCTGTATTATTTTATCTTGATTCCACTTTTTCATATGTGTCATCATATTTTGCTCATTATTTGGATACACTCTGCAAGTCTCTTGTTTCATTTGTTCATGTATCTACTCCTGTGGGCAATACTATTATTGTGAACCATGTATATCAGTCTTGTGTGGTGACTATTAGGTTTTTGGAGACCCGAGTAGACCTTTTGCTACTTAGTATGGTTGATTTTGATATGATATTGGTCATGGATTGTTTGTCTCTGTGTCATGCTATTCCGTACTATTACGCTAAGACGGTGACATTGGCTATGCTGGGGGTGCCATGGATTGAGTGGCAAGGTTCGTCAGATTATGTCCCTAGTAGAGTAATTTCATACTTGAAGGCCTAGCGGATGGTTGGAAGGGTTTTATTTCTTATTTGTCCTTTCTAAAGGATTTAATTGCAGAGACTCCTACTATTGATTCAGTTCCAACAGTGAGAGATTTTTCGGATATATTTCCTGCAAACCTGTTGGGCATGCCGTCGGATAGGGATATTGACTTCGATATTGGTTTGGTGCTGGGCACTCAACCCATTTCTATTCCACCGTATCGTATGGCACCAGCGAAGTTAAGGGAATTGAAGGAGCAACTTCAGGAACTCCTTGACAAGGGGTTTATTCGGCCTAGTGTGTCACCTTGGGGTGCGCGTGTTCTATTTGTGAAGAAGAAAGATGGCACTATGAGAATGTGCATTGATTACAGGCAGTTGAACAAAGTCACAATCAAGAACAACTATCCTTTGCCTCGTATTGATGATTTATTTGCCCAGCTTCAGGGAGCGAGGGTGTTCTCCAAGATTGATCTCAGGTCAAGGTATCACTAGTTGAAGATTAGGCTAAAGACATTCTTAAGACAACTTTTAGGACCTGATATAGTTATTATGAATTCCTTATGATGTCTTTTGGGCTGACCAATGCCCCAACAACGTTCATGCATTTGATGAACAACGAGTTTCGGCCTTACCTCGTCTCATTTGTTATTGTATTCATTGATGATATCCTGGTGTACTCTCGTAGCCAGGAGGAGCACGCCGAGCATTTGAGAGTTGTATTGAATGAAAAGTTCTCCAAGTGTGAGTTTTGGCTTAGTTCAGTGGCGTTCTTAGGGCACGTGGTGTCTAGTGAAGGTATTCAGGTTGATCCGAAGAAGATAGAGGCGGTCTAGAGTTGGCCCAGATCGTCCTCAGCCATAGAGATTCGTAGCTTTCTTGGTTTGGTGGGTTATTACCATCGGTTCATTTAGGGATTTTCATCTATTGCATCACCCTAGACCAAATTGACCCAAAATGGCGCTCCTTTCAGGTGGTCAGATGAGTGTGAGCTGAGCTTTTAGAAGCTTAAGACCGCCTTGACCACAACTCCAGTGTTAGTTTTACTATTAGCTTCAGGTTTTTATATAGTATATTATGATGCTTCTCGGGTCGGCATTGGGTGTGTGTTGATGCAGGAGCGTAGAGTGATTGATTATGCTTCTCGTCAGTTAAATCCCCATGAGAAGAACTACCCCGTTTATGATTTGGAGTTGGCTGCCATTATTCACGCGTTGAAGATTTGGAGGCACTATCTCTATGGTGTGTCTTGTAAGGTGTTTACTGATCATCATAGCCTCCAGCACTTGTTCAAACAGAAGGATCTCAATTTGAGGTAGCGGAGAAGGTTGGAGCTGCTAAAGGACTATGATATTACTATTTTGTACCATCAGGGAAATGCCAATGTGGTGGCCGATGCATTAAGTAGAAAGGCAGTGAGTATGGGTAGTCTTACATTCCTTCCTGTTCGGGAGAGACCTCTGGCAGTTGATATTTAGGCCTTGGCCAATCGGTTCGTGAGATTGGATATTCGGAGCCCATTCGGGTACTAACTTGTGTGGTTCTCGGTCTTCCTTGTTTGATCATATCAGAGAGCGCCAGTATGATGACTCTCATTTCCTTGTCCTCAAGGACAAGGTTGTTTACCGTGAAAATGGTAATAACAATTAAATTTGTTAATGGGACTCTAAAAATACGTGATCTATTTTTATGTTAGTTTTTAAGCAGTTGATGTTGTGTGTGAAGTTTAGAAAAAAAATAAAGTTAAGGAGAGAGCTATAATCAAACCGATGGGTTGATTATCGGGGCTTTGAGCTTGTCGATTCTGGGCCTCGAGATCGATCCTAGGGCTCGGCTATGAGCTATTGAGGGTAATCGGGGTAGGGCTAACAGTTATATTAAAATCAATGAAGGCTCTTTATGGCCAATGATAAGCAATAAATGATGAAAAAATATGAAGATAATAAATGAAAGTAGCAATATCAAGAGAATATGTTAGAGAGTAAAAATGAAATGCTTCTTGTATATTTCGCATGTAGTAGTTGAAGCAACCTCCCTTTACAAAGTGGCAAGGATCCCTTTTATATAGGAGGGGAATCCCATCATAGTACAACGAGCATTAATTACAAAGGTACAGAGATGTGACAACTAGATGACACCCTGATTCGGGTCTTAGAGTATCCTTATAGGCTTTGTTAGTTCTAGCCACGTGCCTTGGGAACTCCCCGTTTCTACCGTGGCCGTGGTTAACATTATCCCAAGGCCGAGTGTCGACGAACCTCAGGAGAGGAGACTCGATCATACCTTGTATCCTCGAGACTTCGAGATGGTCTTCCAAGGTGCTTTGATAACAAGAAATTGGACCATTCGATTTCACCGCATATAGATAGTCCCCGTGTTTCTTAGAGAGGAGTGATAAGAAATGATTTTGACATCCAACACTTCAGACTTCACGTAATGATGTCATGCTGATGATATCATACTTATGATGTAAACCTTCATGATGACCAGTACATCCCAGGGACTTATCTTTTCAGCATCATTCAATGTGTTGCTGATTCCCATTCTTCAAGGCGACCATATCGCCGTCGATCCAGTTTCCAATGACGCATTGATTGAGCCTGTCGATCTGTCTTTGAAAGGCAATGATGGCATTGTTGGAAACATTATCATCCCATATAAATGAGGCCTTTCCATACTATCTTTTTACCCAAGTGTTCTTCAGCATCTTTCCATTCCTTTCCTCTCATTCTCATTATCCTTCTCCATTTCTAACCGCCATGTTTGGGGTCTCTGGCCTCAAGGTTTTATGAAGGCGTTCTTATCATCCACGCCATGGCCTTTTACATGAACTTTCCCGTGCCAAGCGAGATTATATAATCTCGTTGTTGTTATTATTGTTACGACTATCACTGCTGTCGTCGTTTGATCGGGGTGAAGAGACAACGGCGGTTGGACTGTTTCAACTTAGGAGGAAATTTGGACTCTACACCGCTGCTCAGGAGAGTGTTCAAACTATACACCGCTGCTCACTCTCCTACCCCAGCCTGGTGTGGCACTTCATCCCTCGGGGTTTTTCCTAAAGGATAAAATGGCACAACCGGCCGTTAAGATCGCACGACATGATGTCCCAGAAGGTGGACTTGGAGCGGCCGTGCGAGTAGGGTTGAGGCCCGCCGAATCTTCAACCTTTGGCTTCGGTAGGCCATGTCTCTTTTTTCTGCCTCTTCTACATCACCTTCCTCTTCTTTGCCTTCCAGCTTTCCTCTTCTTCATCTTCGCCCTTGGAGATATTGCTCCGTGGGATTGAGCTGTGAACCTAGAGGAGGTGGCGATCGAAGGTATCACCATAGAGGATGCATGCTCGAGGAGGTGGTGCTCGGAGATGCTGCTACCGGAGATGAACCTTCGAGAGTAGACTAGGTTCTAGGCTTTCACTACATATGTACCCTCTCGCTTCTTTATTTCTATGTAAGGACCCCTCGTGGGACTTTGTAATTGAATGTTATGAATACAAAGATTATTTTTCAATTTTGTCTTTGATGCTTGCTATACTCCCTTTTATTTCTTTTACGGAGATTCTGAATGCATGACTCTGTCTGCTGTTGCCAATATCAAACCCAGGTGCGAGTATTCTTTTTGGCCTTTGGTTGATAAAAATGGCTTCCTACAGAATCCTTTGTTGTTCCTCAGGCCAAACCTGAATTGATGTGATAAACACGGGTCATCAGGATCCTTACTTTGAGTCGAATAGAAGTAGGGCTTCGAACCCCAAAACTGAGACTTAGAATTTAGACCTTCGAGAGTAGTCCCCAAGTGAGGGTTGACTCGGGAAATTTGGAGACTTGTCTTGAACTTAATTTATGTAATCTTAAGGCATTGCAGATAGGTCCCGGATGAGGGATTGCCCGGTTTTAGATGATATCTTGAGGTCAAAACCTTTTGGACGGAGCTTGAGGTGCTTATTCTTCTTGGAGCCTAACTCTTTATTGATGGGGGTCCTTGAGGTCAAGTACCACCTCGGGACCGATGATAACGCCATGGGCCTTTTAGAGCCTAACTCCTCGCCGATGAAGGTCCTCGAGGTCGGGTACCACCTCGGGAATGGCAAAGGTTCTTTTGACTTCCTAGAGCCTAATTTCTTCCTAATGAAGGTCCTCGAGGTCGGGTACCACCTCGGAACTGGTGATGATGTTGTTGGCCTTTTAGAGCCAAACTTCTTTTTGATGGAGGTCCTCGAGGTCGGATACCACCTCAGGACTGGCGATGATGTCGTTGGCTTCTTAAAGCCTAAATTATGTTTGATGGAGGTCCTCAAGGTCGGGTACCACCTCATTACTGGCGATAATGTCATTGGTTTCTTAAAGCCTAACTTTTGTTTGATGGAGGTCCTCGAGGTCGGGTACTACCTCGAGATTGGCGAAGGAATTATTGGCTTCCTGGAGCCTAACCTTGTTTTGACGAAGGTCCTCGAGGTCGGGTACCACCTCGGGACTGGAGATGATGGCATCGGTCAGTGTTCCTAACCGGCTTTGGGGCAGGCAGATCAGCGCCATTTCTTGGCTTCCTGGAGCCTAACCTTGTTTTGACGAAGGTCCTCGAGGTCGGGTACCACCTCGGGACTGGAGATGATGGCATCGGTCAGTGTTCCTAACCGGCTTTGGGGCAGGCAGATCAGCGCCATTTCTTCCGTGTATAAATATAGGGTTGTCTCTGCTCTTTTTTGGAGATCCCACCATTTTAAGTAGTTTTTCTATGCTAGCTTTTCGCTACTTCAGCACTAACGCACTCACATAGATTCCCGCTTTAGTTCTCCAATTTTGTCGTAGCCATGGCTGCTATGTCGGGGTCTATCCGACAGGGAGGGGAGAGCTCCACCTCCGGCATTCAGGATCAATAAGGGTACACCTTGAAGACTACTTCTTTGACAGAAGAAGCATCTTGAGTTAGTGAGAAAAGACTGCGGATGGGGGAGAAAGTGGCGTTACATGCATTCTCCCCGGTGAGGGCATCACAGATCGTGCCGATGGACTTGAATGTGTATACGTATCCTTTCTCACTAGGCCCCCTTGATAGGGTTGTTCTCGACTTCTGCTCGGAGTATCGAGTTACCTTGGTGTAGATCAATCCATCATTTTGGCGAATAGTATTGATGGTGAGATTTTTCGCGGAGAAATCGGGGCTATAATTTACGCTCAGTCATCTTATTAGGCTGTACTGGACCATTCACCATCGGGGTCTGCTAACCTTGCGATGTCGATCGACCACACCCTTCATTGTAGATGATGAGGAAAATGGAGACCGAGGGTGGACGAGTCACTTCGTCCAAGTGCGGACCGCTGACATTATCCATATAGAGCTTATGCCAGTCCCTAAGGAATCGAATTATACACGTAAGTGGTACATTTCGTGCCTTCTCAATTTTGCCTATAGCGAGAACTAGTTTTGTAATCGTGCCCTCCTTTTGTTTTCCACAGTGGTTCCATGGGCACCAGGCGACATTCGTGATTTGCCAGATTGGGTCCGAAAGTTGGCGACCCACTCAACCTGTGATGAGCGCAAGTGGCAAGCTTTGTCCCGGGGTAGATGGTAAGCAAAATATCATGGTGAGTGTTGTGTTATACTTTCCTTTCCCTTCTTTCATATGGAGAAGCATTTTCCCTTTATGCACATTAATCTTGCTGTTGTAGGCATTGAAGAGCCTTTCGAGGCGATGCCGCGCTCCTCTGGAGATGGGGAAGGATTGAAAACTCCCGGGCTAAAGAACAATAACAATAAGCGAGAGATGCTCTTACAGGGCGATGGCGCTCAAAATAAGGTGGAACAGGACCGGGGCTATGAAGCAGAAACATCGTTCGAGCCTGCCTATCTGCAGTTCCTAGTTCAGGAAAGAGGATTTCTCCATTGTTGTCGCCCTTTTTTTCCATTGATAGTACTTCAGGAGATACTAAAAATCTGGGGTCACATACACCGAGCGATTGTGCTTCAATCGGAGTCAACTCTTTCAGGACCGAAGGAACTAGATTGGCAGGTGTGCGCTCGGCCTTCTAGGAAGCCCAGTTGCTTCTAGAAAGAGTAAACTCTTTCGAGATGAAGTTGGCCGGGCCATGCATGAACATGATGAGCTGAAGGCTTGGGCTGAGTCTTAAGCTTTAGAGGGGAAGGATGCTCTGGCTAAAGTTCCTGTTTTTGAAGCTCAACTTTGCTTAGCTCGTGATAATGCTTCGGTTCAAACAGAAATGATTGCGAAGCTCGAGTCCGAGCTTTCAAAAGTCAGGGCCGAGATCGTTGATACCCATGCAGAAGCTACAATGAGTCGGACTAAGGCTGACTAGGAGATGACGATCTATTCAAAGGATGCTGCCGATGCTCAAGTTGGGCTGAGAAGGATCCTCGACCGTGAAGGGAGGATTGAAGAATATGCTTGCTACAAATCCCGAAGAAAGACCCTCGAGGAGATCTGTGCTAGGGGTTTTTCCCTCTTGGAAGAATTGGCGCTAGCAAGGGCGGACGAGCGTGATGCTCAATTGCCTTTGCTCGATGCCTAAGAAAGAGAAGATGAGGCCAACAGGCCGTAGCCCTCGGGGGGAGGGCATAGGTTTTGTCGTCTGTGTGTAGTACTTTTGTAGCATGTTTGTAGATCGACATTGCACTTTTTTGCATATGTGTATGAAAGAAAACCTCGCAGATTTATTTCTTTTGTATCTTTTTTCTGTCTTGAATTTGGCCAGGTGGACTAGTCTTTGAGTTGGTAGGAATCCTTAGAGTCGTGATATGGCCCTGGGGCTCATTAGACTGGCCCGTAGGCGCGTACGTGCTTCCGCTTTTAGGCATATTTAGGCCACCTATTTTGGGCTCAGTCCCCCGAGTCGGGCATCGACTCGAGATTTGACCTTCAAATGGCCGAAATTCAGGTTGGCGATAGTGGCTCTTACGCTTTTGGCCGATGCGACCTTTTAGTGCATGTGGGTTGGCAACAATGGCTCTTCCACCTTGGGCCGATGCGACCTTTTAGTGTATGTGGGCTAGCAACAATTGCTGTTACACCTTGGGCCGATGCGGCCTATTAGTGTATGTGGGCTGGCGACAATGGCTCTTACGCTTTTTCCCTTAGGCATATTTGGTTAACTGTTTTGGGTCCAGTTTCCGAATCGGGTTACGACTCGAGCTCATTTTGTCCCTCAAGTTTTCAGATTTTAGGCTGGTGACAGTGGCTCTTAAGCTTTTTCCCTTAGGCATATTTGGTTAACTATTTTGGGTCCAGTCTCCGAATCGGGTTACGACTCGAGCTCATTTTGACCCTCAAGTTTTCAGATTTCAGGCTGGAGATAGTGGCTCTTACGCTTTGGGTCGATGCGACCTTTTGTATGTGTGGCCCTGAGGATCATTAGGCTGGCGACAATGGCTCTTACGTGCTTGGTCGATGCGACCATTTATGTAGGCTTTATTTTCCCCTCTTTAAGAACTTTGAAGTAATTTTTGCCTGACCCGTAGTCGGTTTGGGAAGAACCTCGATTTTGAGTAACTTGCGGCGAGGTTCGAGCACCTCGGGAGGTTTGGCTCGGAGGCTGAGTAGCTCGAAGCCTGTGATTTGGATCTAACATGGTCGAAGCTCTTTTGCCTAGCTGAGGGTAGCCTATTTAACCGGTTCTTTTTGAAGTAGATTCGAAGTAATGGCTTATGATTTTGTAGCGATGGTCGGGCGTCCCCGAGTCGCATTAGTTCGGCTGGTACAGCCGTGCGACCGTAGTCACTTGTGTCTGGCCGGAGCCTTTTAGTCCCAAGTGAAGTAGTTTCGGCATCTATATCAAGGGTATGCCTTTTTAGGGGTCTTAAAAGTTCGATATATAGCCAAAACTTTGGGATCAGGTTTATGCCTTTAGTAAGGTATTACAAGTTTTACATGTCATTGAGGTCTTACAGTTTTGGATACTTGGTGCAAGTATTGTTCATGCCTTTCTTGAGGTCTTATAGGTTTTACATGCCATTGAGGTTTTACTATTTTGGATACTTGGCACAAGTATTGTTCATGCCTTACTTGAGGTCTTACAGATATAGTTGCTGCCTTATGTAGGTCTTGCAAGATCGAGTCTACCCGCTCGGGGACTTAACGGCCTCGGGTTTTGATAAATTGATGGAAGTGGTGCTTGACGCAAGTCCAGTCCCCGAGTTGTCGAGGGTTTCTTGACTTGGGAGCCATTATTTGCAAACTTTGTATTGCCTCGTTGAGGGCTTACAATTTCGGAGATCCCGACCCTGAGGTCATACAATTTCGGACTGGCGCCAGTCCTTGAGTGTTCCAGGCACTTTTGGCCTTGGAGATGTTTCGTGATTTTCATGCTGCCTCATTGAGGGATTATGATCTTGGAGTCCCGACCCGGAGTTCGTTCGGCTTTTAAATTGGTGACGCCAGTCCCCGACTGTTTGGGACGTTTTTTTTGTTTTTTTTTGGCGGAGAAATCGTTTTTGCGAAGGTGCCGAGCTTCTTTTGGAGTGAAAGATGCTTTGATAAAAGATATTCTTCAATTATTTGGTACAAGTGTACATGTTTTCACTGTTGGGGATGCGGCTATACGGACACGGTTCGTTTGACCATTTGGCCCGGTACATCATTTTCCTATTAAGACCCCATTTGGTGTTTCTTGGCTTTTTCGAGCGGATGGCCTTCTAGGGGGGGGGGGATGCCCCCCCAGTGTTCGAGGTTGATTGCAAAAGAATCCTCGAATACTTGTTGGATCTTCCTTAGGTAGCACGCAGATGATGCCTCGTTAAAAACTTTGCCAGTAAAATCCTTTTCGGGATAAAAACTCAATCGAAGGAAAAGAGTGCAATAGATGCTTTGAAACCTTAAGGTCTTCGAGCTGGGTTAGCGCTTTGACTGCTTAGGCCAGGTGACTGCATAGGGATTAGTATAAAATATGAAATGAAAAGGGAGATGGCTATACCTTAGCGAGGGATGTGCCGACGATGTTTCGAGGACCAATATGTCCTAGTTACTCGAGACGAGGACGCGGTACGGTCCTTTATTTTGTTTGATCGGGCTTAATCGAGGGTGTGGCTTGATTTCCCTTCGGCTCTTTTGTGAGCGGAGGTATTGGTGCTGGTGCCACGTCATGCACCGCGAACATTTCCCTTGTCGCATGCTGTTCCCCGTAGATAGTTTTAATCCCATCCGTTGTCGTTACGACGATGTTGCACTCTAAAGTATTGTGCGTTAAAATTTCATTTTCAGTTAACGATGTAAGACTTGGTGATGAGATCATCTTGGCGTTAACATACTTACGCTATTTATAGCAAACAATAAATAAGTGTTATGAAGAATAAGAGGGTACACGGATTAAAGAAAACATGTTTCGTTGAAAGTGGTCAATTTAGAATAAAATACGGGTCGAGCGATAATACCCGATAATTATGAACTACTACCATGCGAGGTACCATATGACCACGGTAGTATAATATATAAAGTATATATGAAGTATTTTAAAAATAAATAGAATTTTAAGTAATTTATGGTAATTTTTAAATTATGCGGATAATTAATTAACTACCGGGTAACGGGACATTACCCAATTAACTAATAAGTGGATAAAAACTTAATATTTATCACTTAATCCAAAACATAGCAGCTGACCACATAAGGAAGAAGCGACTAAGTGTCACATTTCCTTATGTGGCCATCTAGAATCAAAGACTTAAAAATGTTAGAGACAAGTCATAAGACATAAGTCTCTGAAAATGAAACCTACGTACTTTCCTTTAAGAATGGAAAAGGACAATTCAAATCTTAGTAACAGAAGCTTGAAGCCACTTAAAAAACGTGGAACAAGTTAAACTTCAACTTAAAATCCATTCTTTGGTTCAATGTTCACAAAAACTTTGAAGCAGAATAGTTGGTTTCAAGCAATTCCGTTCCAGGCTTCATCCAAACGTCCAAGCCAAGTTCATTCCAATTTCAAGAAAATCCAGTGTAAATTTCGCAGAAGCATATTCATTCAAATAATTCCAGGAACAGGTATGTTAAGGCTAAGCTCTTCCTTCATTTTGCATGATCTCGTAATTACAAAAATTTGATAACGAGTCATAGAGAAAAATTCATATCCCGGAATTTACGTATATTTTGCTGGTCTCGCAAATTACATATATATTTTCTAGTTTTGTAAGTTACCATATTCTTCTTACCGGGACTGCATATTCTGTCCAGTATTTCCTTCTTCCGGTCAAAAGAGCAGAAAGTTTATATATATACCGTATTAAAAGTATTTTCATTACCATCAAGCTATAATCGATGCGCATGCCTCTATTGGGCAACCTCTGATCAGATGGTAAGTTATATACTGAGCCTACTGTGGCCGAGCGCTTATGAGCGAGCCCACTTGGTCGAGATACAGAGCCTAGTATGGCCGAGCGCCAATGAGCGAGCCTACTACGACATAGAAGTTATATATATACCAAGCCTACTATGGCCGAGCGCCAATGAGCGAGCCTACTACGACATAGAAGTTATATATATACCAAGCCTACTATGGCCGAGCGCCTATGAGCGAACCCAGTTGGTCGAGATACAAAGTCTAGTATGGCCGAGCACCTATGAGCGAGCCTACTACGGCAAAGAAGTTATATATATATACCGAGCCTTATAGGGTCGGACAACTATTTTACTTCCTATATTGAGAGAGTTAAGTTAGTATCAGCAGGTAAGCACATCTTCATATTATCTTTAACTTCCAGCTACTTGTAGTTATTATATTATCAGTTCAGTTTTAGTTTTCAGTATATTGCCTTACATACTCGGTACATTATTTCGTAATGACGTCCCTTTTCTGGGGGTGCTGCATTTCATGCATGCAGGTTCTGATAGACAGGTCGAGAGCCCTCCAAGTAGGCTATCAGCTCAGCGGAAGATGTTGGTGCACTCTATTTTCTTCGGAGTTTCTTGTTTGGTTAGTATGATTTAGACGTGTATTGTTTGGTATGGCCGAACTCTATCCCGACCTTTATGACATTTATGTACTTTTAGAGGCCTGTAGACATATGTCGTGTACGTGAAAGATTGTACGACCTATGTTTTGAGTTTATAAATGATTATGTTGGCCTATTAGGCCCGTATGTCACATGTATATGATGATGTAATAAGAAAGATACATTACATTGGTACTCGGTTGAGTAAGGTACCGGGTACTCATCGCGGCTCATAGGTTTGGGTCGTGACAAAAGTGGTATCAGAGCAGTTTTGTCTTAGGGTTGTCTACAAGCCATGTCTAGTAGAGTCTTGTTTATGGGTGTGTCGTGCACCACACTTATAAGCAGGAGGCTACAGAGCATTTATGATTGTCACTCTTTCTTCTTACTCTAGATCGTGTGGTAGAGCTCACTTATAAGAATTCAAACTCTAAAATTCTATTTCATTCGTAATAAGACGATACCTACATCCGAAAAGAAGGTTGGAAAGAGAGGTAGTTGAGAAAGATCTGAGTCAGAGGAATTAAATTTTTGTATGATGCCTACGATAAGTAAATGTGAGGTCTTTAGCAGATCATGGGTGTACTGAAAGATGTAAGCTTCCTGATAAGAAGCCTTAAGGAAAGAATGCCTATCCATCTTTATAATGAAAGACAATGATAGATTCACAAGATAAATACAAGTTTCAACAAGTAAAAGAAGCAAAATGAAGAAGGATACGAGACACCTAGTGCACTCTAAAATAGTACAGCTAGATATGAGTACTACAAAGATAGGCACTAGAAGCCTTAAAGGGATAAATATTACCTTAGTATGGCTCCCATCCCTAGTAGAACGAGAATGCTTGGCAACCCGAAGACCAATGGACGAAGCAAGGGGAGCTAAAAGGAAAAGAATGTCATGTTGAAGTTTTCAAAAGAAAGTGATAGGTAGAAATATTAGCAGAGTAATGAGAAGAGAGATAAGGAAGAATTATGAGTAAGATGCGATACATGGATGACAACGGTAGAGTGTTATAGAACCTATAGTCAAATGAAGAAAGAGACAAAAGGCGATGGGCCTTAAGACAATAAAAGAGTATAGACCATACAATCATATCCTCATTTCGGAAAATAAGTTCGTGACTCTAACGTGATTAACAACAGGAAAAGTTAGACCCTAGAGTAATAGAAATCAGTATGGACTGGTGAATAAGATAAACTAAACATGAATAAGGAATTGAGTGATTTGATGATAGTCAGCATCATGAGAATTGCAGATTGCATTCCAACAATAATAGAATGGACAACAGAAGAAGATCCATGATGAATTCAGAGAATGGTCATTCAGGGAGACGCTTTCTTAAAGCAAGCAATGTGAGCAAAGTTAAGCTTAAGAGACTGTATGTGCCAGCTACACTAAGTGTCACCATCGCAAGCGAGGGATTTTTTTATCCTTGGTACAAAAGGATTACCGCAAGACAAGTAAGGGTCATTGATAATGTGAAAGGACGCCAAAGATGAAGTGGAAAAACATCTATAGGCAGGTCGTCATAGCTCCAAGTCTTAGTACTCCCATAAAGGGGGGAATATGGAATAATAAAGGAAGAATGTGAAAAAAATGAGAAAGGGATGATGTTGCAATTATCCAAATGTTACAAATATGCTATGATTCCAGAACATTATGTAAGCACATGGTCAAAAAGGGGGGGAGTAAGGGTTCCTGCCCGGGATGTTATTGATAGATAAGGAGCCACTACGTGAGGTAAGTTAAGACAAGGAAATAACCCGAGAAAGACTAGGTGGAATATGGATATGAGAATGGGTCGATGAGTAGTTAGTAGTTGATTCAGGAATAGCCTAGTCATGACTAGGCAAGAAGTTGCAGACAAATCAACATATCATGCAAGATAAAGGTATTGAACTCCAACATGGAGAATTCAGCCTTGCAGTAATGTCATTATAATAATTGAGATATATTCAAACAAGAGTCGGGGTAGTTAAAGGTACTTTATGAGTATTACGGGATAAAAGAAAGTGCCACTGGGAAGGCAGTCAAAATATTAGTTCAGAAGCAACCATACAAGCACAAGGGCATGTAAGTAAGCAACTACGGATGATTATAGGCAAGTAAGGACATCGAAAAGTTCATAATAAGCTCACAGCTTTATGAGAGTCAAGGGTTCTCCCTAAGTACTACAACAAAAGACTAGCTGCGGAGATAAGAAAGAAGGCTTCAATCTAAGCACAACGACCTAAAGAGGAAATGGTCGTGTAACAATAATCTTGCAACAATATTGTAAGCATTCCAAAGGAAAATGGCACCTACTATGGCTAATGAACGGGAAGTAAGAATTAAAAGTAATATTTGAGATCATATGAGTTGTATGACAACTCTAGCAAGTGTGGGCACTAAGATAAGCTAAGTATGGACGCAACAAGGGGCAGAAAGACCAGGAAAAGTAATAGCTTACGTTGAAAGAAAGCTAAGATGGAATAAAAGAATTATTCGATCAATGATCCAGAGTTAGTACGTTATGGATACACTCAAGATTCTAGAGCATTATCCAGGAAGCATATTTGTTGACAATCATATAGCCATAGAAATCTCCGGTATAAGTTAAAAGAAAGAATTGACCCCAGGACATAGACAAAGGATTGAATTGTTAAAAGATTCTGTCATGGATATTCTATAATGCCCATAAAAGGCTAAGGTAATGGTATCAACCTCAGATAGGAAGATAGCTTAAGCCTATGTAAAGGCTGATCAGAAGGAAAAGGAAACTAAAGAATTACATAACCCAAGTAAATCAGGAATCTGATTATTGGATCTAGAAAAATTATAGAATTTGTGCTTGAGAACATGACAGAATCACTCTTAATATAAGATGTTCAAGGGATATAACACAACAACCATAATCTATAATGTCTCTATAAGTAAGCTAGTTAGAAGAAGTACCAGCCTCATAAAAAGTCAGTACGAAGCTCCCACCAGATTGTGTATGTACCAGAGGTGCGAGTATTATAATAGAGCTTCAAGTTATGGACGAAAATTACACTTAGGTGGAAGGGAGGTCAGGAAAGAGATAGAACTTATGATGCAAGATTGTAAGGTAAGTTAGGTAAGGTGAACAATGTACGAGATACCCAAAGACAGAAGATCATGAATAGTCCATACTTCGGATAGAAGGCTATAAGTACCGGGGATCCAATAACCGGGAATGATAGCGGCATTTTCGGCGGCATGTCTTCCAGCCTATAGTTTCTAAGTACTGAGAGATCTAATTAAGAGAGTAGAGATAAGTTAGAGACAATGTGATGTCTCGCTTGACGATCTAGAATAACATAAGGAAATCTATAATGCAAGCAAGTTAAAGGAAGGTTGTAGTAGTATAACTGGATATGTATAGGTCGCAAGCTAAAGTATGGTAGAGCGACAAAGTTTTAACAAAACATGAGTAAGGATGAGGAAAGGCAAGTAAAAAGTGATGAGAATGGATAAGTCCTCGGGATTAAGTCCATGGAAACAAGAGAGATAATGGTTTCTCTAAGTTATTGAAAGTTCAGTATAGCCTGAATGAACTCAAATGAATTTAAGATTAATAGCATTTAGAAAGAATGAAATGCTGACCTGATAGTAAAATGAGGATATAATTGTGATAGATAAAGGATGACGTTTGGGCCTTCATTTGAATAATGATTTGAAAAGAGAGAGAGAGAGAGAGAGAGAGAGAGAAGAGAAGGAGAAAAGGTTTCACTGGCGGCACAAAATTAAGATACCCCCATGAGGTGAATCAATAATATACGGACAAAAGTCACAAAGTATGAGATGGGATTAGGCTATCATTCTAAAGATGAGAAGTGATGAAGGAGCATTAAAGGATATAAATTTATACATATAAAATAAGTAACGAGAGTAAACTGAGATTGGGTAGCAAACCTCAACAACGATAAATTGAAGTAAGAGTTATGGCAATAAATTCATACGGATGGCTAAACGGACCTATGCGATTAGATATAGCAATATTCGTAATTCAACAAAGTACCAAGCGAAGAACTTCGGTATACTCATATATACCCAAAGGGACATCTTATCAAGCTCTACATATGAAGCATTGAGATTGGGCACACTTACAAGGTCAAAATTGTACAGGCTGCATGATGAAAAGTAGCAACAGTTACGAGATTGGAAGGATTCCAACTACAAGTTGTGATGTGAGAAGGAGACCTAAGGGGGAAATGCCCTGGACTTTGGAATTCTTCATAGAACGGGCGCCTAGATGGCAAGGGAAGTTCTAAAGTATTCGGAAAATATAAGTTATGAAAATGATAAGTGCATCAGTCAACATTCGAGGATGAATGTTACAAAGAGGGGAATACTATTACGCCCCGCAGTATTACGTCGATGTTATGCTCCCCAATATTACATTACGGAGTTATGCTTAGCAGTATTAAGTTACGACAGTGTTTCACCTAGCAGTATTACATTATGGTGATGTCATATTTCGTAATATTAAGTTACGACGATGTTGCACCCTGAAGTATTGTACGTTAAAATTTCATTTTCAGTTAACTAATGTAAGACTCGGGGATGAGATCATCTTGATGTTAACATACTTACACTATTTATAGAAAGCAATAAATAAGTGTTATGAAGAATAAGAGGGTACACGGATTAAAGAAAATATGATACGTTGAAAGTGGTCAATTTGGAATATAATACGGGTCGAGCGATAATACCCGATAATTATGAACTAGTACCATGCAAGGTACCATATGACCACGGTAGTATAATATATAAAGTATATATAATGTATTTTAAAAATAAATAGAATTTTAAGTAATTATTGGTAATTTTTAAATTATGCTGGTAATTAATTAACTATCGGGTAACAGGACATTACCCAATTAACTAATAAGTGGATAAAAACTTAATAATTATTACTTAATCCAAAATGTGGCAGCTGACCACATAAGGAAGAAGTGACTAAGTGTCACATTTCCTTATGTGGCCATCTAGGATCAAAGACTTTATGTTAGAGACAAGTCATAAGACATAAGCCTCTGCAAATGAAACCTACGTACTTTGCTTTAAGAACGGAAAAAGACAATTCAAATCTTATAACAGATGTTGGTGTGCTCCATTTGCTTCGGAGTTGCTTGTTTGGTTAGTATGATTTAGACATGTATTGTTTGGTATGGCGGGACTCTGTCCCGACCTTTATGACATTTATGTACTCTTAGAGTCCTGTAGACATATGTCGTGTACGTGAAAGATTGTACGACCTATGTTTTGAGTTTATAAATAATTATGTTGGCCTATTAGGCCCGTATGTCACATGTATATGATGATGTATTAAGAAAGATACGTTACATTGGTACTCGGTTGAGTAAGGTATCCGGTGCCCGTCGAGGTGCATCTGTTTGGGTCGTGACATGCTCTATCATCCTCTACCTGATAATGTTGGCCGAGCTACCTGGATCCACGAGTACACATTTTATTTGAAAATAATTTACAAGGAAAGAGATTACCAGTGCGCCATTGTGAGGTTGAGACAAGGTCTCGGTGTCCTCTTCGCTGAATGTGAGGGCATCCTCGGGTATAGACCTCCGAGTTCGCTTTTCTCTAGTGATGGATATTTTTTTCCTTCTCATCACAGGTTACTACAGGGTATCGATGCCTCCCAAGATCATGTGGATGACATGTTGTGGCTTATTTGTTTTGTTTTTCTTGTTCGCCTCTCTTTCTTGGAACTGGTTTTTGGCTCAGTCGCTAAGGAATTACCGGAGGTGACCTTTGTTAATTAGTCGAGCTACCTCCTCTCGGAGTTGGTGGCAATCCTCGGTCCTATGGCCGTACATGTTGTGAAACTCGCATACT
The DNA here is from genome assembly GCF_000393655.2 of Nicotiana sylvestris. NCBI lineage: Eukaryota > Viridiplantae > Streptophyta > Magnoliopsida > Solanales > Solanaceae > Nicotiana > Nicotiana sylvestris. The sequence goes on along the minus strand of NC_091057.1, from coordinate 88,817,617 downwards.
AAGTTATGATTCCTTTGTGAAGGATCCGACTGTACAGGCCTGGGCCACCTGGCATCTCTGATTTTACTGATGGCGAACACGATGTCTGATACATCGACGTTGAAGTTGTATTCTGATAAGTGGGGTGCGAACAGTTCTCAGTTTGAAGCTTAACCAAGTATTGACTTGATAGTATATGTAACGACCTGGCCGGTCGTTTCATGAGTTACCACTCCGTTTTCCACATTTCCGCTTCTTATTGCTTTGTTCAGTTGTATTACATGTTATCGAGTTAATTGGTTCAGGTTCAAAGAGGTTTAGGTAAGGTTAGAGACACTTAGTCTCTTTTGAGTAAGCTTAAGTTGGAAAAGTCAACCAGATATTTACTTATGTGAAATAGGGCTCGGATGTGAATTCCGATGGTTCGGATAGCTTTGGGAGGTGATTTGGGACTTAGGAGCGTGATCGAAATAGGTTTTGGAAGCCTGGATTTGATTTATACTTGAATTGGCGAAGTTGGAATTTTGGCGTATTCCGATTGGTAGGTGAGATTTTGATGTAGGGTTCAGAATGGAATTTAGGGAGTTTTAGTAGGTCCGTTTTGTCATTTGGGATGTGTGTGCAAAATTTCAGGTCATTCGGACGTGGTTTGATAGACTTTTTGATCAAAAGAGGAATCTGGAAGACTTTTGGAATCTTAGGCTTGATTTCGTTGTGATTTGGTTGATTCGATGTTGTTTGAGGTATTTTGAAGATTGGTACAAGTTTGGGTAGTGGCATATGATGTTTTTGTGCTTTTGGTTGAGGTCCCGGGGGCCTCGGGGTATTTTCGGATGGTTGACGGAGAGTTTGGAATTTTTGGGAAGCTGTAGAATTTTTCTGCTTCTATTGTTTCCGCACCTGCGGATTGGGGACTGCAGGTGCGACGCTGCAGATGTGGTCAAGAATGCGAAGGACAGGAGCCACAAAAGCGGGTACCTGGGCGACGTGACTGCAGATGCGGTAGGAAGGTCACATGTGCGGTCATATGGGTTTAAGTGAAAACCGCAGATGCGGTGTCTTGGGCCGCAGAAGCGGTACCGCAGGAACGGAAATAGGACCGCAGGTACGAAAATCCTGGGTCAGAAAGTATAAAAGCATGCC